>NC_081399.1:13744383-13965789 GCF_030684315.1 Stegostoma tigrinum | reverse complement strand
GCAGACTATGAAAAAACTGAGGAAGGCTAAGCTTTAAGTTTGTGAGTAGTCAAGGGGAAAGTTCTCATGGGTAACTTTCTTTTGCAATGTGTTCTGAAATTTTTGAAACTGCTATATTTGATATTTTGGTTTATTTTATTTCTTCAATGTAATAAACTTCTGTTTTATTGTTAAAATCTAATCTGTAGTCTGATGTGCTTATGTTTCAGTGAAAGACCACAAGGTTTGACAAAGGGGAAAAAGATCTAGCGAGGCAGGTTTTATTCTGGGGTTTGACTATTCCACTTGCTGAAGCAGCTGGAATCGTAACAATTCTCATTTCTTGTCCTGCTGTGCTGCATTGGTGATAAATCTGTACCTTTGTTTGCTCTCCCAGGTGGAAGTAAAAAAAATCACATGGTATTCTTCAGAGGAAAAACAGGTGAGATCTCACTGGAAATCAACATTGCTAAAAGTGATTATCAGGTCATTATCACATTACAGTTTGTGGGAGCTCATGCAAGTAAATTTACTGTTTGTAGGAACTTATGTAAATACATTCTCTATGTTACAGCAGTGACTACACTTTGTCTGTTTCAAAGCACTTTGGTTTGTCCTTATTGGGGAATATCAATCAAGTCTGAATCCTATTTATATGTGTTTGGAACTAGGTCAGTGAGTTATAAATGTTCAGTTTAATTTTATGCTTAAAGCAATGATTAATTAACTACCGGATTATCCATTCCCCTTTCCCAATTTAACATAGAAACAGAGAAAATTGGACTGGGAGTAGGCCATTCAGTTCTTGAGCCTGCTCCACCATTAAATATGAGCATGCCTGCTCATTCCTGTTCCTGCTTTCTCCCCATATTCTTTGATCTCTTTAGCTCGAAGAACAATATCTAACTCTGTCTTAAAAATATTCAATGATAGAAAATTCCACTGGCTCACCACTCTCTTGGCGAAGACATTTCTCCTCATCTTCGTTCTACTGTGTATCCTTAGTCTGTGACCTTTGGTTCTGCAATCTCCAGTCATTAGGAACACCCTTCTTCACTTACCCTCTCTGATACTCTCCAGCTCCACGCTGTGTTACCTCTGGCTCCAGCATCTGCAGTTCTTGCTATCTCTGAATGAGGACAGTCCAAAGAGAGTGTGTTAAGTGATATCGATGGGTTAAATGAGCAGGCAAAATATCTGGTAGATGACGTGTAATGTTTGAAAATGTGAGGTTGTCCAGTTTGGCAGGAAGTGTGGAGAAGCAGATTATTCAAATGGAGAGTGTCTGCAGAATGCCGTGTTTCAGGGTGCTCTGGATGTCACTGTGCATGAATCACAAAACGTTATCATGTAGCTACAGCAAGTCTTGGGGAAGGGAAATGGGATGTTGGCTGTTATTGGAAGGAGGTTGAAAAGTAAAAGGAAGGATGACTTGCTGCAGCTATACGGGGCATTACTAGGTACAGTTTCCACTGTTCTTCCTGAAAGAAAATATACTTGCGCTGAAAGCAGTTCAGGCAAGGTTTTCTAGGCTGAATCCTGGGATAAATGGCATACAGCTGGATGAACACAGTAGACCAAGCAGCATCACAAGAGCAGGAAGGCTGACGTTTCAGGCCGAGACCGTTTTCTGATGAAGGGTCTAGGCCCGAAACATCAGTCTTCCTGCTCCTACGATGCTGCTTTGTCTGCTGTGTTCATCCAGCTCTACACCTTGTTATATCGGATTCTCCAGCATCTGTAGTTCCTATTATCCCTGGGATAAATGGATTGTCTTACGAGGAAAGTTGGAGCAGGTTGGGCTTATACTCATTGGAATTCAGAAGCACAAGAAGTCCCCTTGTTGGAATCTAAAGGACTTTAAGTGAGTGTGACTGGGTGGATGCCGAGATAAGGATTCCCCTCATGCAAGAATCTGAAAACAGGCAGCACAGACATAAAACGGGGAGTTTCCCATTTCGGATGGAGAGGAAGATAAGTTTTTTGTCTCCAAGGATCATTACTCTTAGTAATTATCTCTCCCAGACAGCAGTCAAGGCTGTGTCATTGATATTCAAGGTTTGCTTAGAGAGATGTTTCCTCTAATAAGGGAGACAAGGGATACTGAGGGGGTCAGGAAGGAAATTGGAGTTCAGGCTACCACCAGATCATCCATGATCTTACTGACCGGAAGAGTTGAATAACCAACTCTTGCTGCCATTTTTTGTGATTTTATGGTTTTATTTCATCTCCCATCAGCTCACTGGCAGACAGATGAAACAGGAAACCCCAGATTATTAGGTTATTAAAAATGGTTAGTTGGATTTGCTCCAGCAATAATCCAGTGCAAACAGTGATTTAATTAAACCAAACATCTGTAATTCACTGGCCCAGTCCCAACAGAGTCTAACAGAATACTCCTCAAGTTATTAACTTTTGCATTTAAGACAGAGAGGTCGTTGGAAACAGTTATATCATTGTGATTAATTGCTAAAGTTGGTAGATGAAATCGAATATTCAATAGATCAATGCTACAAATTCTCCCTTAGGTTGTCAAGTACAAGCAGAGCTTTTAAACCAGTACATAGACCATATGCCATCATCATAAACACACTGGGTAACAGGCATGCCATCAGAATAATTAATGCAGTGCACAATCTGCCCATAATTTTACTCAAATACTTCCATTACCACATTCAGTCAAATGTATCCCACAAAGGAAGAACAAAAATGGGGTAACATTTTTGTACTGAGTAGTAACAGCTGGCATTTACAAAGCTTCCCAAGCCACACACATATTTCATTTGAGTTTAGATAGCTGAAAGGCACCTATGTGCCTTTCATTCCACAGGACATCTCAAACAGCCGTGCAGCCAATGAATTAAAATTAAAGCGTCAGGTAGAATTTAATGTGTGCAACAGGGGTCTCAGTCCCCAGATCTGGAGAACAGACAGAAGTTCAGGCACCTCTACTGGGGAAACCTGCTGTATAAAGTGCCCATCAGGCACTGAAGTGGCCACCATCGACACGCCCAAGGACGCTGTGAGTGGAAATATTGTCCTTGAGGGCTGCCAGCCAATGGGATTTTGGTAGCTCTCTACTGCCCATCAGCACCATTGGAAGAAGTGGCAGATGTTGGTGCTGCACCCACCTGAGTCCAAGTATCAACAAGGAAATCCCAGGCCAATGGGGAGTCAGGGTATGGTGATGGTTGGACTTGGTAGGGACAGTGGTTATCTGTGGTATCACTTCCTTATGCTGGTAATGTACATCAGGCACTGGGTGCGCTTGGACGAGGAATCTCCAGAGTCTGTTAGACTTGCTTTTTGGACACCCACATACCGACTCTCCGATGGAATTAATTATCCCTGGCCACTATTTTTCCTTTAACCAATATCTTTAAAGCAAACTAACCATCATGATCACACTGTTGTTAATGAGGAATTGTTGTCCATGACTTGGCTACATTACAACAACAACTACACTTGAATTCAAAAGTCATTAATTACCTGGAACATGCTATGAAACAGCCTGAGGTTGTGAAAGCAGCTATATAAATACATAGATTTATTCTTTAGCCACTGGTCCACTTGTTGTCGAGATGGGTACCAGTATCAGAAGCAAGGTAGCAGAAGATAAATATTTGAGGCCCATTGGTCAACTTCAATATTTAAACTTTGTAAGAAACCCTTAACAGAGGTCACAGATTTGACGTAATCAACAAAATCTGCAGGGAGGGAATGTGAGGTGGTTGGTTTTCAACAAAGTTATGAACTAGAATTAACTGCCTTAATGTTTTAAATTTATTTTATTTATTTATTCACAGGGTATGGGCATTGCTGGTAGGACCAACAATTACTCCCCATCCCTAATTTCCCTGGAAAAGATGGTAGTGAGCTGCTTTCCTGAACATCACGGGTAGAGACACTCACAGGGCTACTGCGAAGGGAGTTCCGGGATTTTAACCCAGTGACAGTGAAGGAACAGAGATAAATTTCCAAGTCAGATTGGTGACAGGCTTGGAGGGGAACTTGCAGGTGGTGGTGTTCCCATATATCTGCTGCTCTTCTCCTTCTAGATATATAAGGTGCAACTTGGAAGGTGCAGTCTAAGGAGTCTTGGCAAGTTGCTGCAGGGCATCTTGTAGTAGGTACAAGCCACTGTCTCTGTGGCAATGGTGGAGGGAGTGAATGTTTGCAATGGTTGATGAGGTGCCAATCAAGTGGGGTGCTTTGTGCTGGATAGTGTCGAGCTTCCTCAGTGTTGTTGGATCCGCACCCATCCAGGCAAGTGGAGAATATTACTTTACTTTCCTGATTTATTGTTAGCTGATGGCGTTGAGGATGTGGATTGTCTGCTCTAGAATACCCAGCCTCTGACTTGTGCTTGGAGCCATGGTATTTATTCATCCAGTTCAATTTCTAGTTACCAATAGTCACTAAGTTGTTGTTAGTGGGGGTTGAATGTGTCACTGTATATCAAGGGGAAAAACTTAGATTTTGTCTTGCCATTTATCAGCCCAAGTCTGAATGTTTTACTTGGTCTTGTTGCATTTCACCATGGACTGTTTCCATACCCAAGGAGTCACGAATGGTGCTGAACATTGTACAACCATTAGCGAACATCCCCACTTCTGACCATATGAGGGACGGAAGGTGATTGATGAAGCAGCGGAAGATGGTTGGGTCTAGGATACTACCCCGAACGTAATGAAAGCTGATTTTATCATAACTGTCATTGGAATTGGGCAAACACACAAAAAGAATAAAACAGCAGGGCTCTGGGGTCAGAACAGCACATGTGGGTCTAATTACACAGCTCATATAAAGAGCCAGCAGTGCATGATGGGCTGAATAGCTTCCTGTTGTGCTGCATCATTCTATTCTATAGGTAAACCTGCTTCTGATATAAATTCTTAGTTTGTCCGGGTGTATGAACCAATTAATCTCTTAGACGAACATCTACCTTGTCGTTGCCCAGCACTGTGGGCCTTCACCTTTTACTGTGATTTTGTAATCTTCTTTAAAATCTACTTTATGATTGAAGATAAAGTTGTCTTCCCTATTTCCTGTCTGACACTTCACATGGAACATTTACAATATCTTTAGCAACTTCCTACCAATTTTCCTTTGGCTCCAGTCCAGATTGTACAAGCTCAGCTAAGTTTACAGCTTTCCCCCCACTCTCAGCCTGCTCCAGGCAATTCATCACATCCAATACTGGGCTGCACAATTAAGTTACATTAGCAGTGGATATTCCCATATGGTCTGAGTGAGACAGCCAAGGAAAAGATGCATAGTGCACTGCCTCACAATCTTGTCAGAAATAACATGGTGCCCAACCCATCCATAGGGGATAATCGATGTACAGCAACAGCCGATTGGAGGCATGAGGTTTCCCTGTGATGAACCTTTGCTAATTGGCTGAAAAGGCCAATCCTTCAGAAGCAAGTTCGAGCACAGGAGGTACATGAACCTGCCAAGTGATGTTGTGGATTGCTATTTGTGCCAGGCTGTAGTAGCCACTGGTCATCATGGTGCTGTGTGCCAGCTCACACATCGTACCATTATCATCCTCTCTGGTTTAAACATCTTGTTTCAAGAGACAATGCAGCACTCACTTGGCCAGGGGCAGGGGCAGTAATCTGTAGGCCCCAGTTTTACACGTGGCCTAGGACCCCAGCCCAAGCACAGCAGGCTCCCCGCAACCCACACCCCTGATATACCTCAGTGTCCTGGGACCTGCCCTCAGTCCAGGCCAGCAGTATCAGCATGGACTTTCTTAACCAAGTGTGTGAAGTGGAGAGATAATGGGAACTGCAGATGCTGGAGATTCCAAGATAATAAAATGTGAGGCTGGATGAACACAGCAGGCCAAGCAGCATCTCAGGAGCACAAAAGCTGACGTTTCGGGCCTAGACCCTTCATCAGAGAGGGGGATGGGGGGAGGGAACTGGAATAAATAGGGAGAGAGGGGGAGGCGGACCGAAGATGGAGAGTAAAGAAGATAGGTGGAGAGGGTGTAGGTGGGGAGGTAGGGAGGGGATAGGTCAGTCCAGGGAAGACGGACAGGTCAAGGAGGTGGGATGAGGTTAGTAGGTAGCTGGGGGTGCGGCTTGGGGTGGGAGGAAGGGATGGGTGAGAGGAAGAACCGGTTAGGGAGGCAGAGACAGGTTGGACTGGTTTTGGGATGCAGTGGGTGGGGGGGGAAGAGCTGGGCTGGTTGTGTGGTGCAGTGGGGGGAGGGGATGAACTGGGCTGGTTAAGGGATGCAGCGGGGGAAGGGGAGATTTTGAAACTGGTGAAGTCCACATGGATACCATATGGCTGCAGGGTTCCCAGGCGGAATATGAGTTGCTGTTCCTGCAACCTTCGGGTGGCATCATTGTGGCAGTGCAGGAGGCCCATGATGGACATGTCATCAAGAGAATGGGAGGGGGAGTGGAAATGGTTTGCGACTGGGAGGTGCAGTTGTTTGTTGCGAACTGAGCGGAGGTGTTCTGCAAAGCGGTCCCCAAGCCTCCGCTTGGTTTCCCCAATGTAGAGAAAGCCGCACCGGGTACAGTGGATGCAGTATACCACATTGGCAGATGTGCAGGTGAACCTCTGCTTAATGTGGAATGTCATCTTGGGGCCTGGGATGGGGGTGAGGGAGGAGGTGTGGGGACAAGTGTAGCATTTCCTGCGGTTGCAGGGGAAGGTGCCGGGTGTGGTGGGGTTGGAGGGCAGGGTGGAGCGAACAAGGGAGTCACGGAGAGAGTGGTCTCTCCGGAAAGCAGACAGGGGTGGGGATGGAAAAATGTCTTGGGTGGTGGGGTCGGATTGTAAATGGCGGAAGTGTCGGAGGATAATGCGTTGTATCCGGAGGTTGGTAGGGTGGTGTGTGAGAACGAGGGGGATCCTCTTGGGGCGGTTGTGGCGGGGGCGGGGTGTGAGGGATGTGTCGCGGGAAATGCGGGAGATGCGGTCAAGGGCGTTCTCAATCACCGTGGGGGGGAAGTTGCGGTCCTTAAAGAACTTGGACATCTGGGATGTGCGGGAGTGGAATGTCTTATCGTGGGAGCAGATGCGGCGGAGGCGGAGGAATTGGGAATAGGGGATGGAATTTTTGCAGGAGGGTGGATGGGAGGAGGTGTATTCTAGGTAGCTGTGGGAGTCAGTGGGCTTGAAATGGACATCAGTTACAAGCTGGTTGCCTGAGATGGAGACTGAGAGGTCCAGGAAGGTGAGGGATGTGCTGGAGATGGCCCAAGTGAACTGAAGGTTGGGGTGGAAGGTGTTGGTGAAGTGGATGAACTGTTCGAGCTCCTCTGGGGAGCAAGAGGCGGCGCCGATACAGTCATCAATGTACCGGAGGAAGAGGTGGGGTTTGGGGCCTGTGTAGGTGCGGAAGATGGACTGTTCCACGTAACCTACAAAGAGGCAGGCATAGCTGGGGCCCATGCGGGTGCCCATGGCCACCCCCTTAGTCTGTAGGAAGTGGGAGGAGTCAAAAGAGAAGTTGTTGAGTGTGAGGACGAGTTCCGCTAGGCGGATGAGAGTGTCGGTGGAGGGGGCCTGGTCGGGCCTGCGGGACAGGAAGAAGCGGAGGGCCTTGAGGCCATCTCCATGCGGAATGCAGGTGTACAGGGACTGGACGTCCATGGTGAATATGAGGTGTTGGGGGCCAGGGAATTGGAAGTCCTGGAGGAGGTGGAGGGCGTGGGTGGTGTCACGGACATAGGTGGGGAGTTCCTGGACCAAAGGGGAGAAAATGGAGTCCAGATAGGTGGAGATGAGTTCGGTGGGGCAGGAGCAGGCTGAGACGATGGGTCGACCAGGGCAGGCAGGTTTGTGGATTTTGGGAAGGAGATAGAAACGGGCCGTGTGGGGTTGGGGAACAATGAGGTTGGAGGCTGTGGGTGGGAGGTCCCCTGAGGTGATGAGGTCATGAATGGTGTTGGAGATTAACGCCCTTGACCGCGTCTCCCGCATTTCCCGCGACACATCCCTCACACCCCGCCCCCGCCACAACCGCCCCAAGAGGATCCCCTCGTTCTCACACACCACCCTACCAACCTCCGGATACAACGCATTATCCTCCGACACTTCCGCCATTTACAATCCGACCCCACCACCCAAGACATTTTTCCATCCCCACCCCTGTCTGCTTTCCGGAGAGACCACTCTCTCCGTGACTCCCTTGTTCGCTCCACACTGCCCTCCAACCCCACCACACCCGGCACCTTCCCCTGCAACCGCAGGAAATGCTACACTTGTCCCCACACCTCCTCCCTCACCCCCATCCCAGGCCCCAAGATGACATTCCACATTAAGCAGAGGTTCACCTGCACATCTGCCAATGTGGTATACTGCATCCACTGTACCCGGTGCGGCTTTCTCTACATTGGGGAAACCAAGCGGAGGCTTGGGGACCGCTTTGCAGAACACCTCCGCTCAGTTCGCAACAAACAACTGCACCTCCCAGTCGCAAACCATTTCCACTCCCCCTCCCATTCTCTTGATGACATGTCCATCATGGGCCTCCTGCACTGCCACAATGATGCCACCCGAAGGTTGCAGGAACAGCAACTCATATTCCGCCTGGGAACCCTGCAGCCATATGGTATCCATGTGGACTTCACCAGTTTCAAAATCTCCCCTTCCCCCACTGCATCCCTTAACCAGCCCAGTTCATCCCCTCCCCCCACTGCACCACACAACCAGCCCAGCTCTTCCCCCCCCACCCACTGCATCCCAAAACCAGTCCAACCTGTCTCTGCCTCCCTAACCGGTTCTTCCTCTCACCCATCCCTTCCTCCCACCCCAAGCCGCACCCCCAGCTACCTACTAACCTCATCCCACCTCCTTGACCTGTCCGTCTTCCCTGGACTGACCTATCCCCTCCCTACCTCCCCACCTACACCCTCTCCACCTATCTTCTTTACTCTCCATCTTCGGTCCGCCTCCCCCTCTCTCCCTATTTATTCCAGTTCCCTCCCCCCATCCCCCTCTCTGATGAAGGGTCTAGGCCCGAAACGTCAGCTTTTGTGCTCCTGAGATGCTGCTTGGCCTGCTGTGTTCATCCAGCCTCACATTTTATTATGTGTGAAGTGGAGCTTGGACTTGTAACCTTCTGAATTAGAGTCAAAAGTGTTACAGACTGAGCCACAGCTAACAATAAGGCCAACAGCTGTCATTAATAAATTCTGCCTTTGCACCACACCTCTCAGTCATCAATCACTGAACGAATTATGTTCGAGGATTGGTTTACTAGCTCAATTAATGGGCTGAATTTTACAGTCCACATCTTCTAGACAGCATATTTTTGGAGGGAAGCAATTTCCAAAAGATATGTCAAGTGGCTAGTCCATTGCCTTCCCACCCATCCCAACCTGGTCCCCATCTTATTGGTGGAGGTTTGAGGGTGGGCAGGGTGGTCAGTGAGGACCCAATAGACTACCTGCTCTTAGACCTACAGAAGCCCTGAAGTAACTTGACTCAGGCCCTCCATCCTTTCTATACTGGCCATCCAGGTCCCCTTGGAGAGGGAGCTCGCAATGTCCAACAATACTCTCAGTGCCTTTAGAGAGAGGTGGGCACTGCAGGGGAGATGCTGCTTTATCTCCCCCAAAAACTCCATTCTGCTTTTGTTCCTTCCCTTGCTCCCTACCTCCTCACTTGTTGATAGTTTGCATTTTCCTCAATGGCCTCGGCAATGTAAACATCTAAATGTAAACATCTTTTACTAGTGGTGGTTACTGTTTAAAAAGGAAAACAAAACAAAAGTTAAAGTGATTTGGTGGTGGAAAAATCACTCAGCCGTGGGTGATAGTACTTCTGAGCATAAAAATATACACTGATCAGGAGTAGGGTCAGCAAGCTGTTTATCACCAGCTTTGGTGAAAAGGAAAGGAGGAAGAAGATTACTTCTTGTACCCTGTATGCAACAGAGGCCGTTTCCCCCTACTTTATGATCTTGTCCACCCAACCTGCTTCCTGCATTCCCATCTGGCCTTCAAAATCCAACTAGTCCGCCCTCTCCCCACTTACACCGCTGACGGACTCATCGCCCAGGCTAGCCTCCCTGATCTCTCTCCATCCATAACTCTTTCAGAGAATGTCTCCAGTGTGAAAACAGGCCCTTCCGCCCAACATGTCCACACTGACCCTCAGAGCAACCCACCCAGACCCATCCCCAATAACACACCTAGTCTACACACCCCTGAACACTACGGGCAATTTAGCATGGCCAATCCACCAAGCCTGCACATCTTTGGACTGTAGGAGGAAACCGGAGCACCCAGAGGAAACCCACGCAGACACAGGGAGAATGTGCAAACTCCGCACAGACAGTCGCCTGAGGGTGGAATCAAACATGGGTCCTTGGCGCTGTGAGGCAGCAATGCTAACCACTGTGCCACTGTGCCACTCACTAAGGCCAACTCAGGATCTAACAACCCCGGGATCCCAGTTCGGTGGACAACAAACAGTTCTGCTGGGACTAGCATATCTACCAGGTCATTGTCCAGCAACTCCTGAGGAGTGAAAGCCCAATGCCACATTATACAGGCCCCTGGCAGTGGAATACAGTCACCGGACTGCCTCATTTCATGGTGGTCCATTCATGAATCATTTTCAGTATCCACGTTTTCCTATTGTTCACATTCTAATGCCCATTGAAACACGGAGTGACTATTCGATCCCGGTGTCTGACTGATTGGTACTTTAACATCATCTGTGTTAACTTGTTCAATATCTTTGAAAACTCTTACCTGACAGATAACCTCAGTCTTGAAAATATCACCTGCTGTAGCGTTTCGAAGGAGAAGCTTCCAGAATTCCACTGCCCTCGGTGCAACTGAAGAAAACAATGAAACCTCTTTCTCCCCTGTCACTGGTCTCTGTTGTCATTAGCAGATTCGTAACTAAGTTTCAATCCGCTTTGAGAGGATCGTGGCAACAAGGACCTCGCAGGAGATTGGCTGATAATTGCAACTGAAACAGATCCCAAGGAAAACACGGCATCTTTACTGAAAGATCTTTAAAGGAGCCAGCCAGCCTAGAGTGTGACAGAGCTGAAGGGAAAACAGCGCAGACCATTCAAAATACAATCGCTTCTCATGATTGCAGAGTTCTTGTATCAGACGAATGAGCTTCAAGGGCTTGCAAAGGCTTTTGTCATCGCTGGCATACCTCAAATGGCAATAAGATAGGCTTCTAAAGTAGAAATCACCACTAATGCCTTCGATGTACATAAACACATAACGAAGTCTTGGTGCTCGACAGTCTTCATCTTGAAGATGAGAGTAACCCGGCCTATTTGTATATCTAGTGTAGTTCAAGACCTTCATTTTGATATTGTGTTTGACTTATTACAACATGATGAAAGACCATTCAACAGCGCATAATTCAGTAAAATTATGATTCCTATCAAAACTGTTGAGTCGGCAGGATCATATTACATTCATATATTGAGAGGTGCTGCCAGCATAAATGTTAACTAGGACACGCTATTCAAAGAAAAAAAAAATTGAGAAGTCGCTTTGGTGTGACCTCGAGCAGACTGTAGCTTGCCCTTGTAGCACTTAGTCTTTCAGTGTACAATCTGGCCTGCATTTCAGAACATCTCATTCAGTCATCAACTGATATTGGATTCTGACTCACAAATGATTTGAAAGTGTTTCAAAGTCTAAAAAGTGCTGCAGATACTAAATAATGAAAAGGAAGCTCGGGATTTATGCGCGCGTTAAGTGCAACAATGTGCTGTAGCATTTGAATTTGCCATTCCACTCAACAAAAAGTTAATAATATTGCAGAACTCCCATTTCCTTTAGACAGTGGAACTGCTTTGGCATTGAAAAGATCAAGTTAAACATTTCTACAGATAAGTTTCAAGATATTTCTGCACAAGAATTGACTCTCCCAGGATTCAATATTTATGCTTTACATCATGATGTGCATTATGTAACAACAACATATCACTAGAATGGAACTGGAATAAAAAGGGGAATGTCAAACTAAAGACACGGTATTAGGAGATTTGCCTGCATGCTGTTTATTGACTGGAACAAGCATGATGGGCTGATTGGCCTCCACCTGTCAAGCCAAAGGCAGTGATTTTAGGAGGTTTGCCCTGGTCTTGCTCATTGACAGGCATAGTCATGGTGGGCTAACTCAACATTTATGATACAAATGGAGGCCAATGATTCCACATGTCTAAAAGTGTGGTCAGAAAGGTCAGCTTGAAAAGAAGTAATTTGGATAATCGGAGATTTGGAGAGAGAATTCCAAAACTTGCGCGCCAGAGAGCTGAAGGCACCAGTGGTTTGTTGATTGAAGGGAATTACACCCTTAATCTTGATATAGATACAGAACAAGTGCAGAAAGAGCTAAGTCGGGACACCATCAGATCACATGGAACTGTCAGGCTCCAGATAGCATCTCCTTCCTTCCCGCCAGCAAAACCTGTCACTGTTCACACAGGAGAGTGTCAATCCCACATTACTACATGGTGGATCAAAGTGAAAGTGAGGCATAAGATGGCAGAAATGGAGGAATGGGGCATTATGGGAAGCTTGCAGGCTTAGATGAGGAAAGTGAAGTGGGGAAGACCAAGGCATTTAATGGATTTAAGTGCACAGACAAGAATTTTAAACTGGGGGCCTGGGAACCAAGTCAGGAAAAGCAGGTATGTTCAATGGGAGGTACCAGGAATGGGATAAATACAGGAAGCAGAAGTTTGGAAGCATACGACAGAGGGTAAAGGACAGGAGATCAGCTGCAGGGGCATAAGAGTCATCAAATCTGGAGATAAGGAGAGGGCTTCAGAGGCAGATAGCCTGAGGCAGCTGACATTACAGAGATTATAAACAGAATAAATTACATTGTAGAGCCTGAACTACTCTAAAACTGAGCATTATTTGTGATTTAGTGATAACGGGAACTGCTGATGCTGTAGAATCCAAGATAACAAAGTGTGGAGCTGGATGAACACAGCAGGCCAAGCAGCATCTCAGGAGCACAAAAGCTGACGTTTCGGGCCTAGGCCCTTCATCAGAGATCTTTGATGTACTCTGAAGTCATGAAAGGTGCTACATGAATGCAAGTTCTGTCTTTCTTGAGGCCTCAAGGTTCAATTGGTTTATACTTTGTGTTTTGATCCCAACAGATGTCATTACTAGACAACCCTGACTGATCCAGACTGAAATCTGGTTTGCCAGATCATTTTTTGCTTTGTTTTTAACTAAGTGGTCTCTTGCTGAAGTAAAGTAAAATGTTGCAAATTTTATTTTAACAATAAAACAGGAGTTTACAATGCAAAAGAAATGAAGTTAAATGGGTAAATCAATCTACTTACACATAATACAAATTCAAGAGTTTTAAACACACAGTAAAAATAGAATCCTATAGTCCCAAAATACTCCTTTATAATATTAAACATATCCCTACAGTACTTAACAACACCCTTCTGCATTATTCAAACCAGAATCTCTTCCCAAATAACTTGGTAGGTTAAAATAACTGTGTCTCCAAGTCCAATACTGGAACCTCTGATAGATAATTCCTGGAACTGTCATACACCTGAGGTTAAGTAAACTCAGCTTCAAGTCCTCTTCACGGTTTTATCCCAACATTTCTGGAGTGGGACTCTCAGTACCTCCTTCCTCCAAGATAATCAAGTTTACTGTATTCCTTTCTCAGATGCATGGCTCTACACATGCATCTCCATGCAAGAAATGCCCAAAAATAAAGTAAAACTGAAATAAAAACCTCTTCCTTCTAAGCTATAGATCCCTTAAGCTGAAAAGAAACTGCCTGAGTCTCAAAATTTCGAATGAAAACCTTGAGGTACAATTATCTACAATGCCAGGTTGTAAAATAATAAAATAAAATAAGAACAAATCACACTGTCAAAGTAGCCCTCACAAACTGTTTTAAAGAAATCACCATGGCTACAGAAATACTTACAAGTTAATTATTAACTTCAAACACACAGAAGATCCACATGTTACTCACTTAAAGTTCAAAACCCAAACTAAAAAGAGATGATATTTTAAATATTAATCAGAAAGTTTATATCACACTTTGTTTCTTGTCTCTAAGTGACTTTCCTTTTGAATCTTATATTCCACCACAACTTAGATGTCCTTATGTAAACAGAAATAAATCTGCAAAAAATATCGATTAACAGGAGCTTGTGATTGGAGGATTTGTGGTGCTGCAGAGATTCCCTGCAGCTTGAATATAAACAGCTATTAAATCCCTCGTGTCAGAGACAGCAGCCAAGTAAAATCAATGAACAACAAGTAAGGTCAATGATAAATGTGCACTGTATGCTTGGGCATGGATGAAGGCAATGAATCTTTTATCTTCAGGTTTAGTGCTGAAAAACAGTGTCAGAAACTTTCTCCCTCCTCACAAAACAGCTACAAAATGTTAATAGGCTCAGTACGACAAATTTTCTGGGGCAGGCTGGATAAATCAAAGACGTTTTATCTCTCCATCATTAATTACAAGTTTGCGACACTGTTTCAGCAAGTGAAGTGAAATTAATGGCAAGTTTCAAAAGTTCTCTTTTGTTATCAACCTCTTGCCTAGTTTAGAGTGAATCCAAAATGGAACCACTGTTCAATAAAGAGAATGGGTGACTGGGGTCCCCTAGAATGGAACAAACAGCATCACAATTCACTCTGGGTCAGGTTTATCTGTCAAGTCAATGTCAGCTGTTAAGAATTGAACCCAATTCCCAGGGTGACTTTTCTTAGAGTGTGTCCTCTTAGAGTCCACAGGATTAACGCCTGACTCGCTACATCCCATTTCAATACAGCCTGTTAGAGCTACACAGTCATAGAGATGTACAGCGTGGAAACAAAACCTTCGGTTCAACTTGTCCATGCTGACCAGAGATCCTAAATTAATCTAGTCCCGTTTGCAAACATTTGTCCCATATCCCTCTAAACCCTTCCTATTCATTTACGCATCCTGATGCCTTTTAAGTGTTGTAATTGTACCAGCCTCCACCACTTCCTCTGGCAGTTCACTCGATGCATGCATCACCCTCTGCATGAAAAGGTTGCTCCTTAGGTCCTTTTGAAATCTTTCCCCTCTCATCTTAAACCTATACCCTCTGAAACCTATAAACCTCTGTAAGATCAACCCTGTGCCACCAGCTTCTTTGGTCAAGCATTTGGTCACACCTTTATCTTCACCCATCATCCTCTTCAACTCAGCATCCAATTTTGTTTGCTTACGCCACTGCATAATGGAGTACATCCATGTTTAAATTTGTGGTTGTGTTCCTGAAAATGGTGACAATAAATTAGACAACATTATAATTCTTAGAGGACTCATCCAGCACAGTGGATTTAGTATCCGGTGCCAGGCAAACCACTGGCAACGTTCCGCAACATATTGCACACAAATGACCAAAAGGATTGCCTTTATGGCTATGACAATAAAGAGAAACAGAGAGCAGGAGGGAAAGTGGAGTTGAAATGTAAGATCAGCCTTGGTCACTATTCAGCAGGAATTCAGGTCCTAGGCGCAATATTGTCTACTCCTGCTCCTATTTATTGTGTTATTTTATCCCTGGGACTGGAAATTATGAGATGAATGATAATCTTTTGTGACCATTCTTCTCATATCTCTAAAATACAGTTTCTCATCTGATTTTCTTCATTTATAATAACTTATAGAACACTAAATCGAAAAAATTACATGGATATCATTTTATGTTGACATAAATTGAGAGCAACATATTGCATTTAGGTACAGCCTGCCTTTCATGTCGGACGACACCCCAAAGTGCTTCAAGGGAGTATGGGCAGCTAAAAACGGATGCTCAGCCAAAAACAGTGATATCGGGATAGGTGATCAAAAACTTAGTAAAGCAAGAGGGTGACTAACAAAAGTGACAGGCAAAGATATTTAGGGTCTTAAGAACTTAAGACTCAGGTAGCTGAAAACGTGGCCACCTGTGATGGAAGTTTGGGACTGTCAGGAGGCCAGGTTAAGAGGAGTGCAGAGAACTTAGAGGTTAATCGTGTTGGAGGATATTAGAAAGGGAAAAGGGAGAGAAAGGTCATGAAGTCATTTTAAAACAAAGACTATAATTTCATGTATTTTAGTTCTGTCTGACGGAAGAAGTGGTGACAGTATTCATAAGAGGATGTTGTTTTGGACTCAGTGACAGCGTGAAATACTAAAACGTATAGAGGATGTTTTATTCAGTGCAGACTGGATTTCTGTCACCCTGTCACCGTCCCCAGCTATGATCAGCTTCACCAATTCCACCTTTCTCTTTCCCACTCCAATAAACCTTTGCATTTGTCTGAGAAAGCAATTAGAATCCAACACACAGGATAATCCGTGATAACGGGAACTGCAGATGCTGGAGAATCCAAGATAATAAAACGTGAGGCTGGATGAACACAGCAGGCCCAGCAGCATCTCAGGAGCACAAAAGCTTTTGTGCTCCTGAGATGCTGCTGGGTCTGCTGTGTTCATCCAGCCTCACATTTTATTATCTTACACAGGATAATCCCTTGCTATTTGCAGCAGGTTTTGTCCATTTCTCAAAACACTTAAACAGCATCAAATTTTGGTTTCCACTCTTGTGAATATTGTTTGAAAGACTGATATTAAATATTATTTCTCTATCACAAATCTTATTTTTAACGCCGACATTCATTTTTACATCTCTGTTTAATGATGAGACAATACCGAGTATAAAGGGAGTGGGTGTTAAGGAACATGTGTTATGCAAATAATCAAGAAATGAAGTACAAAACATGATTACTGCTGAACAGTACAGAGCTGTGATGCTGAAGATATGCAACTTGTACCCATCAGGACAAATGCAAGAATACCACTTTTTGAATGATCATAGCAATTTATACCACAGGAAGAAAAGGAGTGCTGATTGACTGGCAAGTCAACTCTGACTTGTCAAGATGCTGAAATGGAGACAGCAGTAGATAACAATAGGCTCCTTGAGCCTCTGAATAATTCAATAAAGGAACCTTTCATTTGCAGAAAATGTTTCCTTGCATGTGGATGTATGCTGCTTCTAGGAAGCATATTGAATCACATGAAGAGGTCGGGTGATTATCTTGTCTCCAGTAATGTACAAAGTCGGGTTGGATCTGAATTAGATCCAGCATTTCTTTGGGTTTTGTTTTGATTGATGTAAATTGTTATGGTTCTTTGAAATTTGTCATTCTCGCAGTTGCTGTGCTGAGTTTAACTGAAAGGAATGGCATCATGTCTCTCTGTTCAGCAGTATTAACAGGTATTATCCTGCTACCTTCAGATGAAAGAGTGGGAACTGCAGCGATTCTGGAAAAGGAAGAGAAAATTCATTTCTAATCATTGAAACAGCTCCAAAATTAACGATAATGAATTAAAACCTGAAAGAACTGAGGACGTTGCAAGTCAGAAACAAAAACAGAAATTACTGGAGCTGCTCAACAGGTCTGGCATATCTGAGGATCGGTCACTACACCCAAAATGGGATTTCTCTCCACAGATGTTGCCAGACCTGCTGAGCTTTTCCAGCAATTTCTGATTGTGTTTCCAAAATTAAGGAGCATGTTCTCAGTTGAATTGCAAAACAATATTGAAGGTGGTATTCTTCCTAATTTGATTATTCATGAGGGTGTCTTCAAAATTCAAATGATAAGCTAACCACTCCAGACCACGTGGTTAAATGGCTCCAGTGTACAATTGTGCCAAAGGTGCAGGTTTAATTGCTGCAGCTCTTATCAGGGCTCTCAGGGTCTATCTTTTTGTCTTGCCCTTCAACGCTAACATGGGGTAAGAAATGATGAGCAACTTTTGGTGAATGAAGATGCTGCTTCGAGAGACGACCGTGCATGTCATCGTGTTGTATTCACCAAGTGTCATAACCTGCTGCGGACCATTTTCCTTCACATGCATTTGAACTGGTATTGCTTTGAATTGGCTTGTTATTGCAAATGGAAGCACTGATTAAATATTTAAAAGTTTTAACAACGTCATTTTACATCCCACCACCCTGCCTCCATAGGCAGGTTTGGGACCCAATTTTAACTTTATGAAAGTGGATGCTTTTTGACTGGCTAAAATTGGGCCCATAAATGTGCTATAAATCAAGTGGGAGGTGTTGGCCTGTTGGTATTATCGCTAGACTGTTAATCCAGAGACCTAGGTAATGTTTTGGAGACCTGGGCATTGCAGATGGTGGAATTTGAATGGAATGAGAAAAAAATCTGGTGTTAAGGGTCTAATAGTGACCATGAAACTGTTGGGAAGAAACCACCTGGTTCACTAATCTCTTTTAGGGAAAAGAAACTGCTACTCTGGCCTGCATGTGACTCCAGACCCACACAATATTGCTGACTTTCAACTGCCCTCTCGGCAGTAAATGCTGGCGAGCCAGTGCGGTGAAATTTTAAAAAGTAACAGTGCAATTTTATACATTCTAATAGGGTCATTCCCCATCAACACAAGTTTCGCAGAGCAATTGCTTAATGTGGGCCAGATATTCAATGTTGCTGACATTGGGTCAAATTGTACTATAGTGCAGCCAAATCCTCGGAAAGCTTGTAACTAGTTTATCCAAGGCAATTGTGTTCAGAGTGAAATTCACCTTGGATCAGATATTCTGTCCAAAGCCAGATTGCCAATTTACAATCATTTATTAAATCAGGGTATTTCACAATTTGTTCTGAAATACAATGTGAAGCATATTGAACAGGTCTACTTTTCGGCACATTGATCTGGCGCTTACAGTGCACAGATGTCCCTCAGTGAAGCTGCAGATCGCTCATAATACTAAAGGGAACTTTAGTCGCACAGAACAAATGACTGGGGGCCTGGTGGGAGTTTAACTTTTTTTCCATGTTCATGGATTGTGGGTGTTCCTGGCATGTATTGCACATCCCAAGTTTCCTTGGGCTCGATGGCTTGCTAGGCCATTTGAGAGATAGCAAGAATTGCAGATGCTGCAGTCAGAGACAACACAGTATGAAGCTGGAGGGACACAGCAGGCCAGGCAGCGTCAGAGGAGCAGGAAAGTTGATGCTTCAAATTGGGACCCTTCCTCATAAATGTCCATTTCTGAGGAAGGGTCCTGACTTGAAACGTCAACTTCCCTGCTTCACTGATGCTGCGTAGCCTGCTGTGGACTATTTCAGAGGCAAGTTATGAGTCAACTACACTGTGGCATGTACGGAGTCACATAAAGACAGACTAGACTAGAGAACAAGGGCAGATTTCCTTCCCTAAAGTGCATTCATGAATCAGGGCTTTCATGACAATCAATATAGCATCACAACTTCAATTCCAGATTTTTACTGATGAAATTTATTCATTGAGCAAATTTAAATTTCACCAAATACCATTGTATGATTTGAGCCTATACTCCTTGGGCATGAATCTGGGCGTCTGGATTAGGTAAAGTCACCAGACCCCAGAGCAGCTGAAGGCTGGTTTCTCATTAGAGAAAGATGACTGGTGCTGGTTTACCCTGAGGGTCACCCCACCTCAGCTGAGGAGCAAGGTTGAGAAGGTCAGACTTTCAATGTGACCTCAGCCAAGGTGGGGATTGAACCTGAGCTGTTGGCATCACTCTGCATTGGCAAACTAGCCATCCAGCCAACTGAGCTAACTAACCCCTAATATTAGCTCCGAACAACATTATCATTTAACTAACACCTCCCCTTAAAGAAGAACCAAAAGAACTGCAGATGCTGGAAATCAGAAACTAAAACGGAAATTGTTGGAAAAGCTCAGCGTGTCTGGCAGCAGCTGTAGGGAGAAATCAGAGTTAACGTTTCGGGTCCAGTGGCCCTTCCTCAGAAGGGTCATTTGGAGTTAGCTGGTCAAAGCTGGTCAGCCATGGTGGGCTGAAGGGCCTGTTTCGATGCTGAATGACTCTTTAACTTGATAGAAACATGCAAGACCCTGAGGGGGCTTGACATGATTGATGTGGAGAGGATGTTTCTTCTTGTGGAAAAAGGGGTCACTGTTCAAAATTAAGGGGTTGCCGATTTATGTCAGAGCTGAGGTTAAAGTAGCATTCCTGTCTCTGAAATTAAAGATTGTTGACTCAAATCCCACTTCAGATTGACAGTGTAATCTCAGCTGATACTGATGTAGTGCTGCACTGTTGGAGGGGCCATCTTTTAATGAAAGTAACTAGCCAGGCTCTCCTGTAACCCTGAACGATGTAAGAAAATCCAATGACATTATTCAAAGGACCCTCTCCCAGGCATCCTGGCCTGCTGATGTTTATCTCACCCAACACCACAAAAATAGATTATCTGGCCATTACTTCTTTGTCTTTTCTCCCCCTTCAGAGGTTGTTATGTGCAAACCGTAAAAACCCGACAGAGTGGAAGTCAGTCATTCGGCCAATCAAGACAACACAGACCCTCTGAACAGCATCACCCAGACCCACCCCATCCCTGCGTTTCCCATGGCTAAACCACCTAGCCTGCACGTCTTTGGGCAATTTAGCATGGCCAGTCGACCTAAGCTGCACATCTTTGGACAGTGACAGTAAACCAGAACACCCAGAGGAAATCCATGTAAATATGAGGAGAATGTGCAATATTCACCCAAGGCTGGGATCAAATCCAGGTCCCTAGTGCTGTGGCTGCTAACCACTGAGCTACCATGCCACCCGAAATCAGTGGGGGGTTATGTTTCAAAAAGCCCTTCACTGGCTTTGAAGTGCTTTGGGATATTGCCATGTGTATAATGCTATGTAAATGCAGTTCTCCTGTTGCAGTTCTGCTGAAACAATAAAAATGACCATTGAGCAGTTTTCGTAACTTCCACCTTCCTACTCCATGTGGGCTCTGGTTGCAAACTGCTTCTGGACTCGTTTGCAAGTCGATTTGTACACAAGTCCTGGCACAATGCACAGCAATGTAAAATAGCTGCTCATAAATATGGGAAACATTTGTATGTCAGATATTAAAATGACACACTTGTATGGGATCATGTTCATCAGTACATGTATTTGTAAGACAGATGTCCCTAATCCAGGACCCCGTCTACTTTCAAAGCAAATGATGTCTCCAATTTAGATTGCAAATATTTCCAGAAATCCAAGCACCCTAAACCTCCCAATACTCCTGAGTTGGAGCCATGCTTAAACAGTTTGCAGTATACAATCTGAGATCTAGAATTTATGGGATCTTTACAGATCTGAATGAGTCTCTCCCAGTCTCAGAAAGGCATTCCAGTATCATCAACATTACAGTGTGCCCCTGAAAAAGCTGCTGGGAAAAACAGTGGGAAACTTACTTACACATACGAACACACAAATACAGGCACACTCAGATAGGGGCACACACACACACAGATACAGGCTCAAACCCAGATACAGACACACACACACACACACACACAATTACATACACAGAGATAATGGGAACTGCGGATGCTGGAGAATCCAAGATAACAAAGTGTGGAGCTGAATGAACACAGCAGGCCCAGCAGCATCTTAGGAGCACCAAAGCTGACATTTCGGGCCTAGACTCTTCATCTGAAAAAACACAGCTACACACAGATACAGGCATGCATACAAATACAGGCATGCACACAGATGCAGACACACATACTGACAGATACTGGCACATGCACACACACACAGATACAGACACACATACTCACAGATACTGGCACATGCACACACACACAGATACAGACACACACACACTCACACAATGAATCAATCAACCAACCCAGGCTTCTATGAAGAGCCAAACACTACTGCCGTACAATTAAAAACTATTGTAACAACAGTTAAATTTTTAGTTAGGTAAGTGGTGATCAATTTTCAGAGATCTGCAGAAACGTTTCAGGCTGTCCATTACATTGCATTTCAGGGGCTCCATGGATTTCTCAAGGGTCGAAAGGGACAGTACAGCTCTGTTAGGGTGTGTGTTTACTAAATGGTTTGCTGGATAAGCTACACTCTGTGGAAAAATATAACTTGTCTGCGGCTGCAAGAATTCATTTACAGCCCTGTTTACAAAGTCACTGCATCCTGATCACGAGTCAGGGAGCCCGGTCGAAAAACAGATTTCTGCTGCAGACTTTCTTCAACCAGTTTATATTTTGGGCACTTCTAGGCAACCCGCCCAAGTAATGGACTGATCAGTCGAATGCTGTCTCTAGAAACATCATCAAAACAGACAGCCTGAACCTAGCTGTCTACTTTACTTTCTGTAAAAGACATCATGTTGATACATATTTTTAATGCCATATATATGGGAAGCTTGGCTTGCAAGGTGTCTGTACTGGGTATTTAACAATTCTCTAGATTTGCCAACTTCTTTGTTGTCAAACGTGTCCAGGTTTGGAATTGGGAATGAAGTTACAGTTATGGGGATCCTATACTTGAGGCCTTAAGCATCCCTATTACAGTCCTGTGACATTTCCCCAGACCATATTTATCATCTCTGTGAAAACTATTGATTTTGTACCAAGAGTTAAATTATGGGTAGTCTCATCTATTTGTCTTCTGTCAAATGGGAACTGAATTCTTAACTGTTATGGCAAACGTCCCTGGGTGGGCTCGAACCACCAACCTTTCGGTTAACAGCCGAACGCGCTAACCGATTGCGCCACAGAGATCTTAACTGTTATGTCCCAGTAAACACTGAAATTGGTGTGCTAATAACTAACTGCTATTATTTCCAGGCCCTCTAGAACATTCTGTCAGTGAATAACAAAGGGACACATGAGAAGCGTGATTGTTATAACGTGCTTACTCCCATCAGGGGGCCAGCTCATACTCATTTAACAACATGCACGTGCCATACACATCAGAAACACAGCAGCCACCCTCCTGTTCTGGAATGGATTTTAACCCAGGTGCCAAAGGTTTAAGGGCAAGCCACCCAAAGAGTTCCTGTGCCGTTTTTAATCTCAGCTTACAAAATGACATTCTCCCCTGCACTCTGACATTTTGTTAAAAATACACATATTTATGTCACAAGTGTGTACACATCACTGACAAGCATTGGCTGATACATTAGGCTTATCCTACACTCAAGATGCCTGAGGATACCTGACAGCCACATCATTTCATGGTGAAAGAATCAGGACTAATGGGGGATTTGGAAAGTGGAGCAGGGGTGGGGGTGGAAGAAGCACTGGAAAATATCTGGCTTCATCCTTTCCCCCACCCCGGGCAACAATCAAGATGCAGGGGCAGTCAAGAGACGTTAGTGTCCGCATATTATGGGGTGGCGCAATTGTTGTGATTAATTCAGGAAACTACCAGAATATGACATGTACCAGAGCGCCACCATACTTTAATGACTCCATTTACGTTTTTGCAAAGGAAGGCACGGATTGCAAAGGATCATTTAAGCAATGCTGAGATGTGTTTACATTAAGAGATACAAATGAAAACAGGGCCATACTTCTCAATCTAGTGGGATGTCTGTCTTTTTTTCAATTCACTTGTAGGATGTGGGCAAGGCTGGCTGGACCAGCATTTATTGCCTGTCCCCAGTTGCCTTTGAGAAGGTGATGGTGAGCTGCCTTCTTGAATCACTGCAGTCCATGCGCTGCATATAGAACCACAATGCCCTTAGAAAGAGAATTCCTGTTACAGTGAGAAAATAGCAATATATTTCAAAATCAGGACAGTGGGTGGCTTGGAGGGGAACTTGAAGGTGGTGGTGTTCCCATGTATCTGCTGCCCTTGTTCTTCTAAATGGAAGTGGTCATGGGTTTGGAAGGTGCTGTCTGAAGATTTCTGGTGAATTTCTGCAGTAAATCTTGTAGATAGTACACACTACTGCTACTGAGCGGCAATGTGGAGGTGATGGATGATTGTAAATGTGGTGTCCATCCAGAGGCTGCTTTGTCCTGGATAGAATCAAGCTTCCCAGGTGTCGTTGCAGCTGTACCCATCCAGGCAAGCAGGAAGTATTCCACAATACTCCTGACCTGCACCCTATAGATGGTGGACACGCCTTGGGGAGTTAGGAGGTGAGTTACGTGCCACAGTATTTCGAGCTTCTGACCTGCTCTTATAGCCACTGTATTTAGTGACAAGTTCAACTGAGTCAATGATAACCCCAAGGATATTGATATTGAGGTATTCAGTGATGGTAATCTAAATGACCAGCTCCTACTGGGCTTCAGAAAGCAGTGGCAAAATCCCAGCCTTCAGTATTGAGAAAGCTTTTATTATCTCGCTCCTTTCAATTACAAACTTCACACAAGCCCCTCTGGGAGTAGAAACGTGAGCTAAAGGTCAGCATTCAGCTTTCTTGACAGGTCTATGCGATTGCGAGCAGGAATTAACATTTTGATGCTTTTGCTGTCAAGGTGAGCTTATACAAACGATCTTTGGTTACCCCGCCCCCCCCACCCCCCCAGTCAGTGTTCAATTAGCCGATCTCAGTCAGAATGACATTATTTTGTGTAAATGGAGTTTGAGGGTAAGTGCGGTCATGATCCAACCGAGCAGTGGAGTAGGCTTGATGACCTCCACTTTTTTCCTGTGTTAGCTCTGGCTCAGTTGATAGCCCTCACACTTTGGGAAGGTCCCCGTACAGTACTGAGGAAGAGCTGTACTGTCAGAAGTGCTGGATTCTGCAGAGAGCAAAGCCAGGGGGGAAAAAGCCATGCCAACATTAAAGACAAAACTGATCTTTTCCATTTTATTGGAATTTTCTTTGCTCATCCCTAACAGAAAGTTGAAGATTCAAAATAAGCATTTATTGACTGCAGTGCCATGGAAACAGGGGGTCATGTGATGAAACCTCCAGGAATACATCCAATCAGTGTTGGCAATCTGGTGGTGAGGCAGGTCGGGGGTAGGGGCATCACTGAGATCTCCAATAGCTTGTGTCCTGACTGAATGTTACCAGGATATAGCTATCAAGGAAGAAGATCAAGCTTAACTGAGAGATACCTCAAGTGATTATCTTCCCTGGCTTCATTCTGATGCTAACCAAGCTGATTCCACGAAACATCGGAGTCGGAAACAGAACAAGATAGCATTTCTCTTACTGTTTGTTTGAACCAAACCCCTCCCACTTCATACCTCCCCCACCCCGCTCCCTTGGTGGATGACTCCAGTTTGATATCCCAGTCATAACTGTAATTAATAGGTGAAATTACTGACACCCAAGGCACAAGTAGCATCAGCGACATATCTGAAATAAAGATAAAAATGTAACAAAAATGAAAATAATGCAAAAAGTATACAGCTGAAGAGAAAAGAAAGATTTTCATTTTGCTTTTAAAATCCGCTTTAAAAATTAAGTAATTTATCAGGCTGTCCAATCCAAGTTGAAAATCACCAAACCATCAAATGCCTGTTAATATTCAGACCTAGAAGAGGATATGACATAGTATTTACAGCATTGAAACAGGCCATTTGGCCCAACCAGCAGCTGCCAGCTTTTATGCTTCATATTGACCCTCTTTCCGTCCCTCTTCATCTTATCCCATTAAATCATCCTGCCCCTTGATGCTATTTGCCTCAGTCACTGTTTGTGTTGGAGAGTTCCACATTCAAAGCGATACTACATTGAAAGGTTTCCCTCCTGTCAGTGCTGCTTCCCACCCATTGTTTCTGTGCTGCCTATACACAGAAAGGCAGTGATTAACTGATGCCTTGTAGACATTACACAAGAAACCACACCAAGTTAAGGGATATGGAGCAATTGGTCTGCTGGATTATCCCATCTATTCTCAAGGTTACAACATGGGATTCATTTGTACAGTACTTACCTGAAAAAAACAACTTACATATATGTAGTTCCTTCCATGACTTCAGGAATTTTTTTTATTCACTCATGGGGTATTGATGTCGCTGGCTAAGCCTGTACTTATGGATCATCCCACTTGCTCAGAGGGCAGTTATAAGGCAATCACATTGCTGCGGGCCTGGAGTCACATGTAGAACAGACCCAGTAAGGGCAACAGTTTCCTTATCCAAAGGATACTGTTTTCATGGACCAGATAGGCTTTTCCAACAATCAACAACAGTTTCATGGTCAGCATTCGACTCTTCAGTCCAGACTTTTTCAAGTTCCACCGTTGGCCATGATGGGATCTAAACCTGGATCCCCAGAACATTACCTGGGTCTCTGAATTAATAGTTTCACAGTAATATCATTAGAACATCAGCTTCCACTTTACAGCTAATGAGGTACTTGTGAAGTGCAGCCATTGTTGTAAAAATGTGTTAGCCAGTTTATGCGTAGGAAGGTTCCATGAACTACAAGCAGTTAATAACTGGAAAATGTGTTTTTAGCGTAGGGCAAATATTTGTGAGATTCCGCTTGCCTTGCTTTGAAATGGCACCACGGGAATCTTTAACATCTATCTGAACGGGCAAGTTGCGTATCGGTATAAAGTCTTGTTTGAAAGATGGCACCTCAGACGGTGTGGCAGTCCCTGAGTGTAGCACTGGAGTGTCAGCGGGGGTTTTATGCTCAAGTTTCTGGAGTAGGGTTTGAATGCACAACATGCTGGCTCAGAACACAGAATGCACCCAACTGATGCTGTCAGGAGATCTTTGCTGCTGAACAGGCTATTGACACTCACCCTCCAAGCTCATTTCTGTGAACATTGGTGGCACCCTGATATAAGTCAAAGAATAGCATTGTTAGAGATCCCTCAATTCAAAGCCTAAGTCTACTCATGAACTTGTGCTTTGAGTCTTCGAATAAGCAAACAAGTGAACAATAAATAGGAGCAAAATTGTGAGGACGGGGGGGATGAGTTTGAAAGTATATTCTGTGCAAAAGGAAGAGATCTTTAACACTATGAAATGGCTACACCTGACTGCAAGATTCTATGCTGAACTCCAACCCTTTACACCAAGACACATACATCTCCAAAATCATTTGCAATGAAATGTAAACGACTCAAGACGACAGTCCCGCAGGAAGCAATCCCAGTCATTAAAACAATCAGGCAGAGGGCAGGAAAGCTTGATATTCGTCTGATGACAAGAAAATACAGTCAATCAGGCAGGATAGCCACACAGTGGGAGGTTAGCAGTCACTGGGGCATCGGATGGGAGGTGTTAACGGGAGGGGAGGGCAGAAGGGGGAATTGGTAGAGGATGGCAACCCTTGGCTCTAATGTAGAAGCATTCCAAAACACAGTCTGAGCAACATCAAATGACGTGCGGCTCTTGCAGCTCCGTCACATGCAATTATCAGCGCTTGGAAACAAAAACTGAACCGACACTGTGGCATTAGACTGGCAGCAATGGCTGAACACGTGTCTGTAGGTCTTCGAGCTTGGAAGGTGGGGGTAGAGTTAGAGGGCGATACAACTCACTCTGAAAAGAACTGGGCTGAAACTGCTCGTCGATGTTAATTAAATTTTTAATATGCTGCCACATTCAAGACTTCTAGTCCATAATTAATTAAAACCATTTATGGAAGGAGATGGAAATTGGAATTTAAGTACAACCACGCAGTCCGCAGGAACATACAAAGATTGCATTATTCCACGCTAGTGATTCATTAGTCAGACCAGCATGTAACTCAACACTCTCAGCACACAAGGTTAAAATTCCTCTGCACTAAAGGCACACTGCACTTCCAAACAAATTGTCAACTATTTTCATGCTCTATGTGTCAGCCAAAGTCTGAGGATGTATTATCCAACTGAAGGTCACTTTTCCCCTGGGCACAGATCAGAGTGTCGTGGTTTTCTGTAAACAGCACTGACCATTTGAGACATATTCAGGTTCTGTTGACAAAATTGCTACACTCTAATGTTCTTTTTGTTGTCTTTTGGTGCAGTTAATTAAGGATGCCTGATAATCTGACAACCAATGTATTTCTTAAATGCAGAGTTTCCTTTTAATCTTTTAGGGAATATAGATGTTGCTTGCCCACCCTTACTTGGCCCTGAGCAGGAGCTGGTCACGGGATAACATGATCCGCTTCACCAAGAGACAACTCTTACAGAAACATTTGATAAGTAAGGACATTCTCCAAAGACAATGTGAGGGCCTCTTAAGACAACCTAATAGCTTCAAGTGCTCTTACTGATGTTGGAGCTTTCTCCCTTCTGGGGGGAACATGTAAACTGCACGTAGACAGTCGCCCAAGGGTGGAATCGAACCCAGGTTCCTGGCGCTGGGAGACAGCAGTGCTAACCAATGAGCCAACATGGAGGACTTCTGCCAGCTTGAATGATGTTTGAGAAATCCTTTAAAGGAATCCTGCTGCTGCAATCCTTCAATTACTACCCCCTGCCAATTCCCCCAGTCTTGTCCCTCCACTTCACAGAAGATTTTGCAGTAACTTAATTTTATAATTTCTGCTAACTTGCATCTGGCAGAACATCACATAGCAGAACTCTTGTAAAAGCATCAAATTTAGGTCACGGGATAACAAGGTGTAGAACTGGATGAACACAGCAGGCCAAGCAGCATCAGTGGAGCAGGAAGGCTGACGTTTCGGGCCTAGACGCTTCTTCATTTTACTGAAGAAGGGCCTAGGCCGGAAACATCAGCCTTCCTGCTCCACTGATGCTGCTTGGCCTGCTGTGTTCATCCAGCTCTACACCTTGTCATCCCAGATTCTCCAGCATCTGCAGTTCCTACTATCTCTGAAACAAATTTAGGTCACGTGCAGGAAGCTACATTGGAGTAAGCCAAGCTCGAACAAATGATTCGCTGAGGACCAGAGAGGTCAGAAGAGAGCAAAATGGACAGGGAAGAAAAGAGACAAAGACCAATAAGATTGAAACGAGGCTGGAGAAAGGAGAGTGAGGAAGTTGGGAGGTGATAAGAGGGAAGAGAGAGATGAAGTATGAGAGAGGTGAAGAGAAAGGGGACAGAGAGGGGAGAAGAAAAAATGAGCAAGAAGAGATTGAGAGAAAAAGGAGGAGAATGAGCATAAAGGGGAAAGATATAGAAGGGAAATAAGAGAGAAGGCGAGGAAAAAAGGGAAAGATAACACAAAAGAGAGGGAGTGAGAGAAGGAGAACGTGTGTAAATGGAAGGGAAAGAGAGTGCAATACAGGCAATTATTATCACAGTATCAAAGGCAGAAAATAAATGACCCCTACAAATGCACATAGGATAGCTGCAGGCAGATGATGTACTACAGCAATAAGACATGTCTGGCTCATGGAGAAATCAGAACGTCAGTGCTTCTTTCCTGCCTCAACAGAATAGTGCAATGTTCGTTATAACTGTGTGCACAGACCAGTCTACAACCTCTTAGGATTTGCTACAGTCAATTGTCAGGCGTATGGCTCATCGCTGACTTCCTTGTTTCTGTTGAAAATTACTCCTGGTCTATTCCAAGCTTCTTTTAGTGGTTATTGCAGAGAAATGTGCACACATATTTAATGGACAAATTATAGGATGGAGAAGGTTGTCAACACATCAGTTTGAGGTTTTACATCATTGCAACCTTAATTTGTCTGGAATAAAGCACAAACAGGCATTGGGAGTTGTATTATTTGAAGTTGGCCATTCAAACATGCCTGGGTGAGTGCACAAAAACAACATTCAAATAACCCTCCAACAGTCAGGCAAAGCAGACCACTTGATCAGCACCCATTGCACACACTTAAACAATCACTCCCTCCACTAACAGTGTACAGTGACAACCATACACACCATCTACAAGATGCATTGCAGTAGCTTTCCTCGATAGCACCCTTCAAATCCACAACCTGTACCACTCCAAAAGACAAAGGCAACAGATTCTCCACCTTCAGATTCCCCTCCAAGCCACACACAGACCTGAGTTGGAACTATATCGGCATTTCTTCACTGTTGTTGAAACAAAATCCTGGAACTCACTACCAAACAACACTGTCAAAGGAATGGGGTAAAAAGGTTCAGGAAAATGGCTGAGGTGTTGGGCTTAAAAATGATATCTCCAAACTAGACCATTAAGGGTTAATTGTTATGGGTTAATTGGACATGACAGTCAGCAATTGAAGCAAATGCTGCATTGAAAACGTCCCTGACAGGCAACAATGCGGTGTGAGATCCACCTGTTTCGTATGTACATCAGTGGTTTGAGCTAACCATACACACATACTATAAATTAAATAAATTAGCTATATATTGAAGTGCATACATCTTCTGGTCAGATCTTAAATAGCCTGTTCGGTTCTTACAGTCTAATACAATGGCTCACCATAAACTTGGCAAGGGAAGACAGGGATAGATGATAACCCAACCAGCAATGCCCATCTCCTCAGTGTGAAGAAAGGGCACAAGGGTGTTAAAGTGAATATCATAAAATTGGTGGTTATTTCAATTGCTGAGCATATCAAAGCTGACACTGTAACATGTCAGCTCTATAGCAGAGTGGATGGTATACATCAATAAAATGCTGATATGAACGCTGGCTGATGTTGTTGGAGATGGAAAGTTAATGAAAGCAGTTTCTGCAGAGTCTGTTCTGAGACACAGCTGGATTGGAATAAAATCTGCCAATTGCATCTTCTGACCTGCCCTCCCTCCTCAGGATAGATGTGTACCTGAGCCAGCCCGCAATTTACTCGTTCGACATGAATGTGCTTTTCAGTTTCACTTAGTGGCTTTTAGTGCTCTGGAACATTCCGTCATTATGTCAATGAGCAGTTTAAGGCTCCATTTCATCCAACTTCCTTTTCTTTTCGTTTCAACACAGAAATCAATAATGTTACCCTTCCAGAAAAACAAAACTGACAATATATGAAAAAATAAATTGGAATCAACTTCAGTCATGACATTTTAAGGTGGAAGGTTTGCTGAATCAAAGTTAGCCCAATTGCTTTTCTGATCCATTGTGCTCAGACCTCAGTTCATCAGTCACATTGCATTTACTTTGCCTGAACAACATCAGACTCATTAACTGGGCTTTTTCTCATGTTCATAACAGAGTTCAATGTTGTGTCCTGTCTCAGGGCAAGCATACAATATACCTTTAAGGGATAGACACATTACATCGTCACCATAGCACGCGACTAGATGGTATAAAAGATTTCCATCGGTGTTTTACAAATTGCCTACTTTAAGCCCAGGCACAGAAGTGGCTATGTTTATAATTATAGATACAGATACAAGGATCTGCAGTAAAAGTTTATTATATGCTTCAGTACGCCATTCTCTTTTTTTCCTTTTTGAAACCTTAAAGTGTGGAAGCAGGCCATTTAGCCCTTCGCGTCTACACTGACCCTCCAACAAGTATCCCACCCCTACCCTATCCCTGTGAACCTGCATTTCCCATGGCCAATCCACCTAACCTGCATATCTCTGGACTGTGCGAGGAAACTGGAGCACCCAGAGGAAAGCCGTGCAGACACGGGGAGAACGAGCAATCTCCACACAGACAGTCGGCTGACGTTAGAATTGAACCCAGCTCCGTGGCACTGTGAGGCAGCAATGCTAGCCACTGAGCCACCGTGCCACCCTGAACCAACTTGTATCTTATGGGAGCTAACCTCAAATATGAATACCCTGCTGAAGGTAAAAAGCCCATTTCCACGCCTGCAGCAGCTCTTGCGGGCAGAATAGATCGGGGTTAGCTGCGGTGGGTATTCACAGGAGATGGCTACCCACTTGTTCCAACAACATGTTGCTTGGTAACATTGGATGGGGAATTTCATTAAGAATGAGAAAGTGTGGACAACATCACATTAGAAAAATGAATTGGAAATTTTAAACAGTTTTGGAAGATTGCCAGACCCAAAAAAGGGCTATTTGTCCTTTACAGGTGAAAGGAAACCCAAGATGACATGGAGTCTGAAATAATTTGTTTCTCTGTACCTTTCGAGTCAACATGGCAAATGGTATTTCACACTGGATGGTTACAGAGGAGTGAGCTCCATTTGCTGGATATCACCTGACATTATTTCTGTATGTTATTCAAGACATGGGCCAAGGCATTTGTAACAGAATGCATGGAAAATCTTATCATTGAAGAGCACATTCTATCAACTTAGGATTTCCTGAAATGGTTTGCAATCAGTGATGCATCCTTTGAAGTGTAGGCACTGTGCTTATGTAGGAAGTCCAGCTATCACAGTGGCTCAGTGGTTAGTACTGCTGCCTGGGACCTGGGTTTGATTTCACCCTCGGGTGACTGTCTGTGTGGAGTTGGCGCATTCTCCCCATGTCTGCGTGGGTTTCCTCTGAGTGCTCTGGTTCACTCCCACAGTCCAGAGATGTGTAGGTTATCTGGATTGACCATGCTAAATTATGCATAGTGTGCAGGTTAGGTGGGAAATGCAGGGTTACAGTGATGGGTAGGCTTCTGGGTGGGATGCTCTTTGAAGGTGCAACGTGGACCTGATGGGCCGAATGGCCTGTTTCCACACTGTAGGAATTCTATGGCACCTCTCAGGGTAATATCCGAGGCCCAAACATCTTCAGCTGCTTCATCAATGAACTTCCCTCCATCATAAGGTCAGGAATGGGATGTTTGCCAATGATTGTACAATTTACAATGCCTTAGATACTTAAGCAGTCCATCTTCAAATGCAACAAGGTCCGGGCAGTATCAAGGTTTGGGCTGACAAGTGGCAAGTAACACTTGTACCACATAAATGCCAGGTAATGACCATCTCTGTGAAGAGAAAATCTAACCATCACCCCTTGACATTCAATGTGTTACTATCATTGCATTCTCCACTATCGATATCCTGGGGGTTACCAAGATAACAAAGTTTGGAGCTGGATGAACACAGCAGGCCAAGCAGCATCTCAGGAGCACAAAAGCTGACATTTCGGGCCTAGACCCTTCATCAGAGAGGGGGATGGGGAGAGGGTTCTGGAATACATAGGGAGAGAGGGGGAGGCGGACCGAAGATGGAGAGAAAATAATATAGGTGGAGAGGAGAGTGTAGGTGGGGAGGTAGGGAGGTGATAGGTCAGTCCAGGGAAGACGGACAGGTCAAGGAGGTGGGATGAGGTTCGTAGGCAGAAAATGGAGGTGCGGCTTGAGGTGGGAGGAAGGGATGGGTGAGAGGAAGAACAATTTAGGGAGGCAGAGACAGGCTGGGCTGGTTGTGTGATGCAGTGGGGGGAGGGGACGAACTGGGCTGGTTTTGGGACGCAGTGGGGGAAGGGGAGATTTTGAAGCTGGTGAAGTCCACATTGATACCATTGGGCTTCAGGGTTCCCAAGCGGAATACGAGTTGCTGTTCCTGCAACCTTCCGGTGGTATCATTGTGGCATTGCAGGAGGCCCAGGATGGACATGTCGTCTGAGGAATGGGAGGGGGAGTTAAAATGGTTCGCGACCGGGAGTTGCAGTTGTTTATTGTGAACTGAGCAGAGGTGTTCTGCAAAGCGGTCCCCAAGCCTCCGCTTGGTTTCCCCAATGTAGAGGAAGCCACACCGGGTACAATGGATACAGTATACCAACTGCACCTCCCAGTCGCGAACCAATTTAACTCCCCCTCCCATTCTTTAGACGACATGTCCATCATGGGCCTCCTGCAGTGCCACAATAATGCCACCCCAAGGTTGTAGGAACAGCAACTCATATTCCGCTTGGGAACCCTGCAGCCCAATGGAATCAACGTGGACTTCACCAGCTTCAAAATCTCCTCTTCCCCCACCGCATCCCAAAACCAGCCCAGCTCATCCCCTCCCCCCACTGCAACCCAAAACCAGTCCAGCCGGTCTCCGCTTCCCTAACCTGTTCTTCCTCTCACCCATCCCTTCCTCCTACCTCAAGCCGCACCTCCATTTCCTACCTACTACCTCATCCCGCCTCCTTGACCTGTCCATCTTCCCTGGACTGACCTATCCCCTCCCTACCTATACTCTCCTCTCCACCTATCTTCTTTTCTCTCCATCTTCGGTCCGCCTCCCCCTCTCCCCCTATTCATTCCCGAACCCTCTCCCCATCCCCCTCTCTGATGAAGGGTCTACACCTGAAACGTCAGTTTTTGTGCTCCCGAGATGCTGCTTGGCCTGCTGTGCTCATCCAGCTTCACACTTTATTCTCTTGGATTCTCCAGCATCTGCAGTTCCCATTATCTCCTGGGGGTTACCATTGACCAGAAACTCAACTAGGCTTGGCACACACATAGATTGGCTACAAGAGCACATCAGAGGCGAGGAATACTGTGGTGAATAATTTACCTCTTGACTCCCTAAAGCCTGTGCATCGTCGACAAGGCACAAGTCAGGAATATGATGGAATACACCCTTCTCGCCTGGACAGGTGCAGCTCCAACATTCAAGAAACTTGACACCTTCCAGGAAAAAGCAGCATGCTTGATTGGTCCCACATCCTTTCCCACGACTACTGACACTCAGTAGCAGCACTCTGTACTATCTACAAGATGCACTGCAGAAATTCACCAAAGACTCTCAGACAGCACCTTCCAAATCCACTACCAATTCCATCTAGGACAAGCACAGCAAATACATGGGAACACCACCACATGCCTGTTCCCCTCCGAGCCACTCAGCATCCTGACTTGGAAATATATCACTGTTTTTTTTTTCCACTGTTGCTAGGTCAAAAGACTGGAATTCCCTCCCTAACAGCATTGTGGGTCAACCTACAGCATGCAGATTGCAGTGGTTCAAGAAGGCAGCTCACCACCACCTTCTCAAGGGCAACCAGGGACGGGCAATAATGCTGACCCAGATAGTGATGGCCCACGTCCCACAACTGAATAAAAATAAACATAAGAACACACACACAGTAACATGACAACGACTAGAAAATCTGTTTTTTTTTGTTTGCTTTCATGATACTTATTGTGGGAATAAATCCCAGCCAGATTAGCAAGAAGAATGTCCATGATTACATGTGGGATTTTTTGCATCCAGCTGGGAGGGTTAAATGTTTCATCTTAATTACAATACCGCAGGCAGTGTAGCACTCTATATGTCGTCCCCTGCTGTGGGATTTGAACCCCTGAACTACCAGACAATATATCTCATAAATTTCACTTCTGAGGGTAGGAGATAATAACTTGCAGAAACTATCCTCATGTATCAATGGATTTCCCCTTAGACACAGAACCTTTTCATCATGTTTGTGCAGAAATGACCAAGTTTCTGCATTCAAAGGACAAGCAACAGCTAACATTGCTGGAGAGACTCGGAGAGACTCAGAGAGAGAGAGAGAGAGAGAGAGAGAGAGAGAGAGAGAGAGAGAGAGAGAGAGAGAGAGAGAGAGAGAGAGAGAGAGAGAGAGAGAGAGAGAGAGAGAGAGAGAGAGAGAGAGAGAGAGAGAGCACCAAAAGATGAAAGCGCCATGTGAAGAAATTTCAGTGAGAAATGCAAAAACGTTCCAAATGAAAATTCAAACACAGAAAGCACAATTGCAGTATTATACTGAACGCTGAATTTAATGGAAGTGATGGACATTAGGCGAAGAAAAAAAACAACACTGAACGGTTTGTGTCTTGTATTTTATAGCTGTACTAGCATGATAGATTTTCATGCAGCTCCTGGTCCATTATTAATTGGTGGGTTTTCAGTGATGGTAGCTATACCCATATGTAAAGCCCACCTCTAGCTGCCCGCAGTGAATTGTATTGAATTATTTGTTGTCACTTGCAGTGAATAATACGGTAAGATACAGTGAAAAGCTCCAACTGTTTCCGCAATACAGTGCCATTATGGATGGTCTGAGAATAAAAAGAGTAAAAAGAAAGTTTTTGTTCCACTGCCTCCAGGATGACTCTGAGCTGGCTCACCAAAGACATCTGCACTGCCAGCCCTCTTGTGCCGTCTTGCACCATCTGTGCCAGGTCCACCAACATAGGTGTCGCCACTCTTCAGGAGCCTTGCCACGGGGCTCACATCACTGTCACCAAGTCCCGTGCTCAACACATAATCGCCCCACATACGGGAATTACCGATTGCAATCCGTCGCCACCTTGCCAATAACCAGGGGTCCCTGCTCCAGGCCTGCAATCAGCGGTGCCTGCCCGCACTGCCACCTTGATGATGCCAGGAGGTCCCACTCTAGGCCCACCACATCCAGGAGTCCCTGGCTCTGCTGGCGACCACCTCGCCAAGAGCCTCGCTCTGGCTGCCTTCACCCAAGGTGTTGTCTTGCCGGTGCCGCCATCTTGAAGCGTGCACAGCAGCTGCTGGCCCCACGTGAGGACATCCCTGATGCCATTGCCATGGTTTCTGACTGTGAGGAAGCAGCTGCCAGTCTTCACGTGGCCCGTGCTCACTGCAACGTCAATCCGGGTGACTCACACGCCAAAAAGATAATCCAGGAAAAAAAAGCAGAAATAAAAAGAATAAAAAGTGAAAGAAAACAGATGGGAGTGGCTGAGCCCCAGGCAAGAGCCCAGACACAACCCTGCTACTCCCTCCTAGAAGCAGTGCAGTGGTTTCAGGCACTTGAAGAGTTTGAGTAACAGGCTGAGGTCCAGTTCCTGTTCCTATCTCAGCCAGAGATAACAAGGTGTAGAGTTGGATGAACACAGCAGGCCAAGCAGCATCATAGGAGCAGGGAAGCTGACGTTTTGGGCCTAGGCCCCTCTTCAGAAATTTCTGAAGAAGGGCCTAGGCCCGAAACATCAGATCTCCTGCTCCTATGATGCTGCTTGACCTGCAGTGTTCATCCAGCTCTACACCTTGTTATCTCAGATTCTCCACCATCTGCAGTTCCTACTGCTTATGTCAACCATCTTGTGTGGAAATGTTGTTCACTGCAGAAAATACAACAAATGCAGACTAGCGTGGTGGCTTGCCTGACAGATATCAGGATGCCATTTAGGAGTTTGCGACAAACCAAAAGCTTTTGTCGTCATTTCCTGATGCCAGTCTGTTGTTTCCAGCATGCACTGAGAGACCACTTATTTACTGATTTTCAATCATGAAGGAGCCACGGGTTTCCATGAAAGACACTTGGAACATTGAAGGCAATGCCAGGGGCTCATGTCTTTGGAGTGTTCTGCCAGTCATGTCTAAAATAGACCAGCAGGTGAAGCAAAGTGAAAATGGGAACGGCAGATGCTGGAGAATCCAAGATCATAAAATGTGAGGCTGGATGAACACAGCAGGCCCAAGCAGCATCCTGAGATGCTGCTGGGTCTGCTGTGTTCATCCAGCCTCACATTTTATTATTAAGGTGAAGCAAAGGGCAGTTTTCAACCTTAAAAGCTCCAACACGCAGCCACAATCAGCAGCTCTCACTGCACAATGGATGGTTCCTGCTTATTATTTCACGTTTGGAGTGCGCTCTAATGAGTACAGTTCATTTTTAATACACAAATTATTTCAAACATCAATTCAGAATGCGTAAACATTTTTGCATTAATTCAGCTTTAATTGGCCAATTTGCTCTCATAACAAGCATTGTTGCAAAACAATCTGACCCAGAGCTGAAAGATTAAAACATCCTGTAAAAGCCAACACATGAGAATTGTTAAGAATGATATTTACTCGTTCACATCACCCATTTGGATCTTTGCAGCTCTTAAAAAGGTGAATCCTGCTCTCTGTGTTTAAATAGGTTTCCAGTGGATGCTTCTGTTGCTGGTCATGAATGCCTCTGTTGGCATTGCAGAGATTTGACTGCTCTGCGCTAACCCTCTACTAATTTTACATTTGTGGGCCTTATATCATACTAATGTACCTATCACAGCAACTTTATTCAGAACTGCAGATCATCCAGCTTGTTTAAATCTGAGCAAGGTGAAGAACTTTGAATATGGGAAAAGAAAAGCAGACTTTGTGTATCATTGTATGTATCATTGTCAGCTGTTTATCTCTAGCATTAGAAAGTTAGGCAGTTCTGAACAGTTTGATTAGAAAAGTAGGTCAATCATAATTTCTATTTTAAAAATGGACCAAAAGAGTGGGCACTGCAGGGGATAGGGTGTTTTATTTCCCCATGAGAAGAAAGAAAGCAAAAAGGGGAAAAAATCTAGGCAGTTATGATTCCATTATTTCCCACTCCCAGACTTAGAGTTCCACTATCTTGAATCAGTATTCAACAACCTTTTGTCATCCAACCATCCTGAGAGACTAATTGGAACAGTCTTAAAGAAAAACTGCATTAGTGCAATGCTTTTCACAAGTTCAGGGCATCTCAAAGCAATCAAAGCCAATGAAATACTTTCTGAATTGTAGTCACCACTGTAAAGTAGAAAACAGCAAACTACTGCAAGCAACAATGTAACCATGTTTTGCCCATGAAAACACAAATTTTGATTGTATTATGATAACTGTTGAGCTCAATGACATTCAAAAAGAAAGTCAGAATTCCATTTAATAGTTAAAAACAGTAACACTACTGAAACTTATATTTTAAAACCTGTACTGCAACAGATGACCAAAACACCATTGATTAAGCATTATTATGAAAGACAACATAGATTTTGAACTACAAAAAGGATCATTTGCCTTTTAAACTTACCTTTAAACTTACACATTGCACATTCCATGCACATTGTAAACCATATGCAGTAGCTCCAACCCTACAATGGATTTGTATTTCCATGTTTTACATTCTAGCAGCTTCAAGTGGCCCTCTCCAGGTACTTCCCTCAATTTTTATAGTTTCCTAATCCACCAGGAGTAGTAAAGTCTATCTCAATGGATTTTCTTCCCCGACCATGTCGAGACAAATCTCCTGCAATCTTTATATCTCTATGCCTATGAAATGCATCTCTTCACCTAGAGTTGGTCTCATACCACAGCCAGTTCACAAAGTCAAGTGATAATGGGAACTGCAGATGTTGGAGAATCCAAGATCATAAAATGTGAGACTGGATGAACACAGCAGGCCCAGCAGCATCTCAGGAGCACAAAAGCTGACGCTTTGGGCCTAGACCCTTCATCAGAGAGGGGGATGGGGTGAGGGTTCTGGAATAAATAGGGAGAGAGGGGGAGGCACACCGAAGATGGAGAGAAAAGAAAATAAGTGGAGAGGAGAGTATAGGTGGGGAGTTAGGGAGGGGATAGGTCAGTCCAGGGAAGACAGACAGGTCAAGGAAGTGGGATGAGGTAAGTAGGTAGGAGATGGAGGTGTGGCTTGGGGTGGGAGGAAGGGATGGGTGTGGTGCAGTCGGTGGAGGGGACGAACTGGGCCCAGTTCGTCCCCTCCCCCCACTGCACCACACAACCAGCCCAGCTCTTCCCCTTCACCCACTGCATCCCAAAAGTTTAGGGAGGCAGAGACGGGCTGGACTGGTTTTGGGATGCAGTGGGTGGAGGGGAAGAGCTGGGCTGGTTGTGTCGTGCAGTGGGGGGAGGGGACGAACTGAACTGGTTTTGGGATGCGGTGGGGAACTAAAAAAAAATTATACAGGTTTTAATCAAACAGAGACACAAAAAAGGAGTGGGTTGGAGGTGAAAATAGTATCAGAGATAATGGGAACTGCAGATGCTGGACAATTCCAAGATAATAAAATGTGAGGCTGGATGAACACAGCAGGCCAAGCAGCATCTCAGGAGCACAAAAGCTGACGTTTCGGGCCCAGACCCTTCAGAAACGTCACCTTTGGTGCTCCTGAGATGCTGCTTGGCCTGCTGTGTTCATCCAGCCTCACATTTTATTATCTTGGGTTGGAGGTGATGTTGGTGGTAGGAAAGAGCTCAGAGGGGCAAAATCAAAGGATGTTACAAAGGGGGAATTGGGCAGGTCTGACTCTACGTTGTGGATAAGTGATTGGAAGCTCATCTCAGAGTCACATATGACACCACCGAGTGCGCAAACAGGCTCCAGCCTCTGACAGACGCCAGGAAAAGGAATCTGTGGCCAGGAAGCGTAGTTTGTTTTGGGTTTGAAGATAATGGTTTGCAATACAGAATAGAATCACGACAAAAGGGAGATGAAAAATCGAGCACAATATCGGATTCCTCATATAACGAAAATATAATAACAATGACGTGATTGCAAGCTTTCAGGATCTCTGCCATATATTCATTAAGTGGTAATGGAAAACAATGGTGCATTGTTTGGATACAAGTGCATTTTTACAGTAGAAACATTAGAAAAAATATTATACTGCAATATAGACAGATTAGAGAGAAGTTAAAAATAGTCTTCTGAACTTAAGTAGATGAAAGCTCCGTTAAGCCGATGGTTATGGATCTGTGCCGTTCTTTGCATTAAATCTGTCAGTGCTGGAATTTCACAGAATCTCAAACAGGGCTTTGGGTCAGCTTGGATTGAGGTGAAGTCCAAGACAAATATACAGCTATTATCACAATTCTCCAGCACAAAATAGCCACAAAACATTTGGAAGCAAACAAGACCCCATTTTCTGTTGTCAAAATTGGTTCTGCACCAACAGAATATACAGATGCAAAGACGGCATTCTGAAAAGATTCAACACTGACCAGTGGGCCGTCTAAAAACTGGATTGAGGCCATTGGCTATTGTGTGTGAACAGTCCTTCCACCTCTCAGGAAGAAACTTGTGAAAACGGCAAAGGAAATGAGAATGCTTCTTGGCCTGTAGCAATGTAGAACCAATGAGATAAAGGAGAAAAATTGGGTTTCTGATATACAGCGGAAGGGGCAGTATGGTGACTCAGTGGTTAGGCCTCAAGTGCCAGAGACCCAGGTTCGCAGATGAGTGTCTGTGTGCAGTTTGCACGTTCTCCCTCTGTCTGTGTAGGTTTCCTCCAGGTGCTTTGGTTTTCTCCACAGTTCAAACAAGTGCAGGTTACGTGGATTGGCCATGCTAAATTGTCCATAGTGCCCAGGGATGCACAAGCTGGGTGGGTTAACCATGGGAAATGCAGGGTTACGGTGATAGGGGGTTGGGTTTGGGTGGGATACTCTTTTGAAGGTCAGTGTGAGCTCAATGGGTCGCATGGTCTGCTTCCATTCTGTGGGGATTCTATGAACTGAATTATCAGTGAGGAGGACCTGATCTTCAAACTTTACATGAGATCAATCAAAACATCTTCTAGCCACACTCTGATAAATGAGCACATATCAGAAATCAGCATTTAGCATACAAGAGCAGCTACAGCTAAATGCATTGTTACTGTTGATTACTGGCTTGAGATATGTAGAAGAAGTACATCCAACAGATTTTCATGTAGGCAGTGTGGTATTCTGCAAAGCTGCATTTGGTCAGTTGATGAGGACACTACTTCTACAACCTCCTCTTAAACAAGCAGATCTCTGATCTCCTCCAACTCAGGCCTTGTGTGCAAGCCTTACTCCTTTGACCCATTGCTGGTCAAGCATTTAGCCATTTCCAACCTGAGGTTTGGAATTCATTCCAGAGACCTCTTTATCCCTGTCTCCTCCTATAAGATACTTCTCAAACACTTTCTTTCACTCAGTATGGCTCCCTGTTTGATTCTGCTCCTCTGACATGCCTTGGGGCCTGGTAGCTATGGCAAAGGCACTATACAAATGCAACTTTGATTACAGATGACAAGTGAATGTGAAGTGTACAGAATCTGTTAGTTCGTACCAGTTTTAGCAGCTCTGCTGATAGGTTCCTAAAGATTAGCCCTTAGGATCATCCAGACACTTGACTGCATTTACTTAATCCTGGAAAGCATCATTTTGGTCCACTTATCAATAACATTCACACTCGGAGAGAAACAAAAAATGTTGCCAAACCAGAAGTTTGTTGATTTAACAAAACAGAAATAAATCAAGAGTTAAAGAAAAATCTGCTCTCATAAAGACAGATCAGAATATCTGTTTATTTGACAATCATCCAGGACTCTAAGGGCACAGATCTTCACCTCGTCATTGAGCTAGCTAGGAAAACACATTGCATTGAACGGAACTAATTACAATGGGAAACAAAAACACTTGTCAATAGAAAGGTGACAACTGATAGTCAGCATGTGACATTGCTGTGTTGCTGTTGCCAGGTCTATTTAAGTCACCGTAAACCTTTAGGCTCCTTGTGTCTTAGAAACAGCAGCAGCTTTCCTGAATAAAATACTACATCAAAGTCATTAGATTTCTGACAACCTGGAACAGTAGCAAGGCCAGATTTGAAACAATAGCTGGTTGAAAATAGGCCACATAAAAATCTATGTATGAGGTTTTTCTGTACTTGGGATGAAAATCTAATGTCTCATTTAGTTAAAGAACAAAGCAAAACAAAGGTCATTTTAAAAAATTTAAAAATGCAATCAAAGTTCAACAATGAAGAGAAGGAACAATTGCACTCAAACAGGGAAGTTGGTGCTTAATCGTACAAATTGATTGCCTTGGTTTTGTGTGAATTATAATGGCACTTTTACTTCACACTTCATTTTCAACCTTTTGACTGAGGCGGTCAGTCATACACAGGAAAGTTGAGTTGTGTGTGCACGTGCTCTGTTTTATCTGTCCAGAAAATAAGAACAGGAGGCCATTCAGTCCTTGAACTGCTTCCACTGTTCAATTACATCATGACTGTTCTCTGATTTAACTCCAAAAGCCCAACTTGCTTCAACAAGACTCTTATAAAATCTCAATCACCTTCCAAACTGGTGATCACTACTATTTAGATAAACAAGGAGAACTGACTCATGGGAGCACCACCTTAAAATCACTCACTGTATGTACTTGGAACTATATCGCTGCTTCTTTGCTGCTGAGTCAGATCCTTCAAACTCCCTCCCTGACAACACTGTGATGTCCTACACCACATCAAAAGCAGACGTTCAAGAAGGCAGTTCATGACCTTTTTCTCAAGCGCAGATAGGGATGAACAATAAATATGCATTCCAAACTCAAACAGACAAAAAGGATTGATCTCCCACCTCGATAGGTTTTGAGGGGAAGAGCTTTCCAATGCTTTCAGCAACCTTTGTTCAAGAAGTACGTCTGGAACAGCCTAGCTCTGATTTCAAGGTTACACGCTCCTTGAGCTGCAATAGGATGAAACTGACATTGAGGGTCCTGAGCTCGCTGGGCCTGACATCAGTGAGTTCCAGCTGGTTTCAGAGCTCCATGTGTCGAAATTGCATTGTAAATGCATGTTTTGCAATGAGTTCGGAAACCACCCCATCTATCAGCATCACTGAGAGCACTTTCACTGCACAAACTGCCAGCAATTCAGCAAGGCAGCCCCTTTCGCAAGTTCAATAAACAATGACCAGCAAATGTCGACTTTGTCACCAACATCCCATGAGTTATTTTTTTACAAAAACACATTGCAAAACATTGAAATTTCTTTTACCAGGATAAAGATCTTTTACCGCATGACTGTCAACCGGAATTGCCACAGAACATATTCTTGGACTATAATCACACAAGATGTCCAAGTACTGGACTGTTTTCCTCTATTTCCAAAATTTGTTTCATTAAGAAATTGAAGTATTCAAAGAAACACCATTTTCAACGTCCCTGGATTTTTCTCTCACAATCTTCAATCCTCAAGGAATTCCAGAGAAATCCGAGAAGGTTGGAAATCCTACTCTAAGCCATGTTGATTACAGTTCAGCCACATGAAGACCCACAGCAGAAATTTGCAATCCTGAGTAGACATCATCCTCAAATGCAGGGATAGCTGATGATGGTGACTAACAATGGTGGGCTTACAATGGAAGTTAGACAAGTACATGAATAAAAAAGGAGCAGAAGGACGTGCTGATAAAGTGAAGATGAGGAAGGTATGAGGACTCATACGAAGTATAAATAGCAGCTTACCCTAGTTGAGCAGAATGGCCTGTTTCTGTGCTGTAAATTCAACATAATTCTCCACAGGAGTCAGGAAATATATCCTGTACGATGAAACATTGAGAAGGCCATGATGAGACTGAGCTGGCAAAAACCAATTCTATCATACTCCCATATTAAAAAAACCTGAAGAGTTCTGAGGAATGGTCACTGGACCCGAAACATGAACTCTGTTTTGCCCTTTGCAGATGCTGCCAGACCTGCTGAGCTTTTCCAGCATCTTTGTTTTTGTTCTATCATACCCTTTCTGGATAGAAACACAAAAAAATAGGAATAGGAGTAGGCCATTCAGCCCTTTGAGCCAGCTCTGCCATTATGATCGTGCTGGTCATCCAACTCAAGTACCCTGTTCCCTCTTTTAACTATACTGTTTCATCCCTTTCACTGCAGGAACTATGCTTGTCTCCTTCTTGAAAATATTCAATGTATTGGCCCCAGCTGATTTTTTTGGCAGTGAATTCCACAGGCTCACCACTCTCTGCGTGAAGGAATCTCTCCTCATCTAAGTCCGAAATGGCCTACCCATATCTTTACATTATCATTCCTGGTTCTGAACTCCCCACTCCTCAGAAATATCCTTTCTTGGGTTTACTCTGCCTATTCCAGTTAGAATTTTACGGGTGTTTCGGACGTACCCCTCCCCCCCCACCCCCAATCTGCTGAACAGCACTGAATACAGTTCAAATTGATCTTGACTCTCTTCATACAACAATCCTGTCATCCCAGGAATCAGTCAATTTCAACCTCAACATTGGATTGAATATTTCATGGTATTATTTCAAGAAATTCAGTAGCAGTGCCCAAGTATGAATACAGTGTAGGTCAATATTTTTCTCTCAGCTTTGCTTAACAATTCCAGATTATCAGAGGGTATTTGGGATGTTTTTGTCTGCACAATGATATTGGGGCTACAAGAGTTAAAGTGTGGGGCAGGCTGCAAAAACTTGGCTTAATTCCCAAATTTAGAAGATTAGGGAGTTTACAAATTGATCTGCTTAAAATGATTTGATGAGGTATATGTAGAGAAACTATTTTTTTCTGGTCATACAGTCTGAAATAAGGGAATATAATGTTAAACTTAGAGCTAGGCTGTTCAGGCTGATGTCAGAAAGCATTTCTTCACCCACTGCAGAGTTGAATCCTGAAATTGGGACCTCAACCCCACCAACAGCTGTTAAATGTGAGGATCAACTGAAAATCTCAAATCTGAGTTTATTTATTTAGGTAAGGGTAGTAAGGAATACAGAATCAAGTTAGGAAATCTATTTTTTTAAAATTCATTCACGGGACCTGGGAATCTCTGGCTACATTAACATTGATTGTTCATCAATAATCACCTTTGACTACCAGCGAAGGTAGTGAGAAGCATTTTTTAAATCACTGCATGTTCTGAAATGTAGAAACACCACATGAAAGGAATTTCCAGGATTTTGCCCCAGTTGACAGTGAAGGAATAATGATAAATACTTCTGAGTCAGGATCATGTGTGACTCGGAGGGGAACCTGCAGGCGGTGGTGATCCTATGTATCTACTGGCGCAATCCTTCGAGCTGGGAGAGGTCGCAGATTTGGAAGGTACTGTCAAAGGAGTTATAGAGAGTATTTCACTGCTTTTTCCACATGGTAGCTTCACTGTCCATCCTGTGGTTGGAGGGCTTGACTGTTGAAGTTGGTGGATGGGGTACCAATCAAATGGGTTGTTTTAGCTGGGCTGGAGTCACACTGCTCAAGTATTGTTGGGGTTATACTAATCAAGACAGTGGCCCCAGTTTGCTGTTAGCTGTTTGGATGTGTTGGGAAAGCAGAGCTTAGAGCTGATTTGTTTCTGGGCTGACCTTAGCTCTGTCTATCACTGAATGGCATGCAAGTAGTCCCATGTTGTGGCTTCACCAGGTTGACACCTCATTTTTAGGTATGTCTGGCATTGCTTCTAGCATGTCCTCCTGCCCTTTTCACGGAATAAGGGTTGTTGCCCTAGTTTGATGGTAAGGGTAGAGTGGGGGATATGTCTGGATGTGATTATGTAAGAGTAAAATTCCGCTGCCGTTGATGCCCCTTCTGAATGCCCAGTCTTAAGCTGATGCCCTTTTGGAATGCCCAGTCTTGAGCTGCTAGATGTGTTTGAAGCCTGTCCCATCTACCATGGTGTTAGTGCCACATGACAAAATGGAGGGTACACTCAAAGCCAAAACAAGACTTTGTCTCCGCAAAGACTGTGCAGTGGTCTCTCTCACCAATACAATCAGGGACAGACACCTCTTGGTGAGAACAAGATCAAATAGATTTTTCCCTCTTGTTGGTTCTTTCAGCACCCGCCGCAGATCCAGTCAAGCAGGCTCGTCCTTTCAGACTTGACCAATTCGATCAGTAGGGTACTTAATGAAACAGTCCAGAGCAGAGTTAGTCGTGAAGTCCCTCACCCAGAGAGCCCTGTGTGCCTTTAACACCCTCGATGCCACCTCCAAGTGATGTTCAACATGGAGCAGCTGTGGAGAAAGGGTGAGGAGTGGTTGTAGGGAGTAATCAGTGGGATGTTTCCTTGCTCATGTTTGATTTGACGCCATCAGACTTCATATGGGCTAGAATCAAAACCAGGGACTCGCAGGGTAATTGCTTCTTGGCTGTAGTTTCTGTGCTACCATCTCTGTCAGGTCTGTCCTGTTGGACCGGGCACACCCAGGGTGGTAATGGTGGTGTCTGGGTTATTGTCTGTCCGCTATGACTCAGTGAGCATGAGAACGACAGGTTGTTGATTGCCTCGTTTGTGGAACAGCTCTCCCTATTTTGGTGCAGATGTTAATAAGGAAGGCTTTGCAGCGTCAGGGGGGGTTAGGTTTACCATTGGTTTGACGCTGACCAGTCAATCTACTTTAGTCCCTTTGTATGGGCTTTGTAGTAGTTTGACTGGCTTGCCGAGCCATTTCAGGGGGCAGTCAAGAGTGAACCATATTGCAATGGGTCTGGAGTCACATGTAAGCCAGTCCAGGTAAAGACAGCAGATGTCGTATCCTAAAGGACACTGGCAAACCAGCTGAATTTTCATGACAATTAGCAATAATTTGATTGCTGCCATTCGTCTCTTTTTTATCTCCAGATTTTATTGAATTAAAATTTCACCATCTGCTGCCTTGGGATTTAAGGCCAATCAACCTTAATCTAACTGCATAATAGCACCAGCTTTAGAATGATGTGTCTTCTAGATATGATATGGTCTGAGTGCTGTCCTATATGTGAGCTCACATAACATATACCACAAAGACTGGGTACTCCTTGAGACAGATGTCTTGAAGTTCATTAACAACACTAACTATTTACACTGCTATAGCATCTCGTACTCATAGTCTGGTTTCAGTGCTTATTGATGTTACTACAAATTACATGCACGTAGCTGACTAAACATGCCAGACTGACCTAATTGTCTGAGAGCTTGACTGAAGGTGAGGTGGGTATCTTTATGCAAGAGTGTTACACATGATGTCAAGTAACTGTTTTAAAGGTACACTGCCTGTCTGCGCTGGAATCTCTGTAATAACAAACAGAAAAGCTGATTGGCCTACACCAGTTCATATGTCAGACAAGGAAAGGCAGCAAGTTAGCCATGATTTGAGGTTTTTTAGTCAATATGCATCTAGCAGTGCAGTGTAGGCACAGCCATTATACAAAAGCAGTGTTGCACTCCAGTATCCCACAAAGTCTTTAACAGGCTGGTAGAGCTTATAGGCACCACTGCAAAGTATTTAATTTCCATCAGATGGTGTCCTTTCAAGTGCAAGAATTTGTTTGCAGACCATCAGTCAAACCTGGCTGTTAAAATTTTCCCCATCACTACAAAACACCAATTCTGCAACACTCTTTAAAAGAACTACTGAGGTGGGAGATCAGCATTTATTCATAGTGATAATGGGAACTGCAGATGCTGGAGAATCCAAGATAATAAAATGTGAGGCTGGATGAACACAGCAGGCCAAGCAGCATCTCAGGAGCACAAAAGCTGACGTTTCGGGCCTAGACCCTTCATCAGAGAGCATTTATTCATACATCTGTTTAAGGTCACGAGTGAGCCGAGTCGAAAAACATCAGGCTCCAAGGTTGGGTACACATAATTCTATGTTTCTTCCCAAATCTGTCCTCCCCGCTACGTCTGCAAAACTATAATTATTCTTGGCATTTAAAAGCCGGAAGAAAAGAGTGGTGTTTAGAAAGGTGGGGGGACGGGGGGGAGAAAGAGGGAGAGCTGCACATCTGATTTGTCATGAAAGGAGAAGCTTCAATTTGTAATTAGATTAAGTGACAGCAGTCGCAAATATGACCATTCTTATCAACAACTCCTCAAGTCAATTAGCTGTAGAGAGCTCTTTTCCAATCGAGTGCTGGGGAGAAAGAGTGATAAAAAGCTGCTTCATTAAAAAAAAGACAGAATTTTAATAGCCTGCCAGAGAAGAGTGGGCTCACCTCTTAAAGGAACAATGGCAAACATGGACAGATGATTTTTTTTCAGGCAACTTTAGTTCGTGGGAGTTGTCATGTATTAGAGTGTCATCCCAAACCCTGCAGTAGGTACATTTTTGTTTATTTAAAAATATAATGCTGCTTTATTTGAAATGAAATGTCTGTGTGGATTTCCTCCAGGTGCTCCAATTTCCTTCCACAAGATGTGCAGGTTCGGTGGACTGGCTATTCTACGTTGCCCATCGTGTCCAGGGGTGTGTGGGCTAGCCATGGGAAATGCAGGGTTATCGGGATAGGATGAATTGGGTGGGATGCTCTTTGGAAAGTCGGTGCAGATTCACGAGGCAGAATCTTGTAGGGATTCTATGATTCTAGGAAATTCCAACAAAAGTGAAGTTGTGGTTGATCTGAAGTCAAGGACAATGATGTTGTTGTCAGCAAATATGGCTGCAAGAGAAGTCACCCTTTAAAATGAAATAGCCTTTCTGCCAGCATGAAGCTTATTTCTGAATAGAACAATTAAAACTAATAGCAAACTTGCATAAGTATTGCTTAAGAATGTATTTCTTCAAGAGGGAAGTTTCAAATTGACAGTGTACTTGGCAACATTTCTCAGAAATTATTATGTTTTCTATATGCCGGGATGTCTCAGCTGAGAAAAGGAAAGGCTTTCCAGACCTTGCATCTTGTACCAATATCAAGCACTCCTAGGTCAGGTAGAATATGGGTTGATAGTTGGGAATTGGTCCCATACTGAAAATGTATGACATTATCCATCACATGAACTATTGTTTTAGAGATTCTAAGACTGCCAATGCCATGCCAAGTAATTCCAAATCAGAATTACAGCAGCAATGGTTTACTTTATGTGGACCAATGAATAATCTAATTGCATATATTTGGTGGTTTTCACCACTGTTCTTTTTCAACTAGCATCCTATCCTCCCCATCTGAAATAAGCATCAACCAAATGCACCAAAATGGACCACATCAGCTGAATAGTTAGTTTCTATGCTGAAAAAAATCTATGTAAATGTTAAATCACTCCATTCCCTATTTGTGGGATCTTTCTGTGCATGGGTAGCCACCAGCTTTGTCTACGAATTGTCATTGTACTGTAAGATGATCTACTGTAAGAGTTACTTTGAAGGATTTCTGAGGGCTAGGCATGTTTTTTTTTCCTTCGAAACTGGCTGGCTCGATGGAAGACATTGGAACATATTCATTGGCTTCCATCATTGTGAAAGATTTCTGACTTCCCGTTGCTCACTGAGGACAACTAGTGGCAGAAACTCAGTGCTGCAGCTTTAGCACAGCACTCCATGTGATCTTTCCCAAAATGATCTGAAATGTTGAGGCCACAAGTTCTGAGGTAGGAATGATATTCACAAAGTTCTGACCATGTTCTATCAACTGTGTGCCTATTCTAACAGTTTCCTGTTCTCACAGGCCACCCAACAACTCTCAACTTCCCCCAATGACCCGCACCCATACATGCCTCACAGAGGGGATGCAAGATGTTTTCGGCCTCAAAATGGGTCACAGTGGCAAGATGTTTAAGGAGCACTGCCTCATTGGATCCTAACTCAGTTCCCAGTGTGTACACCAGCCACAGACTCCAGTTTTAGACAAATGTGGCTATCTGTTTGACATCACTATTAATATGGCACAGTGGCTCAGTGGTTCGCACTGCTGCCTCACAGCACCAGGGACCCAGTTCAATACTAACCTCTGGCAAATGTCTGTGTGGAGTTTGCACATTCTGCCCTTTGTCTGCGTGGACTTCCTCTAGGTGCCCCAGCTTCCTCCCACAGTCCAAAGATGTGCAGGTCGGGTGGATTGGCCATGGTAAATTAAGACCGTAAGACCATAAGACATAGGAGCGGAAGTAAGGCCATTCGACCCATCAAGTCCACTCCGCCATTTAAATCATGGCTGATGGGCATTTCAACTCCACTTCCCTGCACTTTCCCCGTAGCCCTTGATTCCTTCTGAGATCAAGAATTTGTCGATCTCTGCCTTGAAGGCATCCAACGTCCTGGCCTCCACTGCACTCCGTGGCAATGAATTCCACAAGCCCACCACTCTCTGGCTGAAGAAATGTCGTCTCATTTCAGTTTTAAATTTACCCCCTCTAATTTTAAGGCTGTGCCCACCGGTCCTAGTCTCCCCACCTAACGGAAACAACTTCCTAGCGTCCACCCCTTCTAAACCACACATTATCTTGTAAGTTTCTATCAGATCTCCCCTCAACCTTCTAAACTCTAATGAGCACAATCCCAGGATCCTTAGCCGTTCACCATATGTTAAACCTACCATTCCAGGGATGATCCGTGTGAATCTCCGCTGGACACGCTCCAGGGCTAGTATGTCCTTCCTGAGGTGTGGGGGCCAAATTGTCTGTCGTGTCCAGAGATGAGCAGGCTTCGTAAATGCTGGGTTACAGGGATAAGGCAGGTGCGATACTCTGCAAAGAGTTGGTGCTGATCTGATGGGCTGAATAGCCTCTATCAGTACCTGAGGGATTCTGTGGTATCAATTACAAAACTTACACTTCTAAGGGGTTAAGTACAGTAGCTATCTTGAGTTGGACAAGGGACTGAAATTTTGTGCCTTTCTATTTTCAAGGAACTGCCAGAAGACCAGCCCCATTTTACCTCAGTACCAATCACAGACATTAATGCTTTGCTCTGACGTGTTGAAAGAACAAATCAAGTCCTGCTCGGCCCTCTGCAAGTATAGGCAGAATGGTTTGGATCCAGATAGGGAGACCCAGAAACAGTCCAGGGTTCGTTGTTTTGACCATACAGTGGTCTATTCTTTTCTTTAGGTTTTGTCAAATTTTGATGTAACTGGGTGCCTTGCTAAGCCACCCCAGAGAGCAGGCACCCATCGCTGTGGGTATCAAGTCACAAGCAGGGGGCAAATGACCAGCTAAGAATAGCAGTTAAAGGGTACTAGTGAACCAAATGAGTTTTCACAACATTCAACGTGGTTGCCACTAATTCCATTTCAGTTACTGCCATGGCAGGCTTTGAACCAACGACCTCAGTACATCGCCCTCGTCCTCGGGACTCCTCAGACAGTCAGACTGTCTTCGCCTTGCCGCCTCCCCATTTTCTCAGCACTTCTCTATGATGATGCTTGGCATGAAGGATCCCATGGCTGCTGTTGTCAAGTTTTTCCTGGTATCCTTGCTATTACTGGGATCTTGCTGTGTGCAGCCCTGTCAACCTACATTTCCTCCATCACAACCGCACCTACACTTCAGAAGTGTCTCTTAGGTTGTAACACATCCCAAAATCATGAAATATGCCAAATAAATGCAAGAATTGTCATTTTTTCATCTTTTTGTATGAGGCTAAAACCATGATAAAAGTAAAAGTAGAGGCAAGCTCAAATTAACTTAAATACAAAAGGTTCTGACGACTAGAAGCCACATTGATGCATTGATTAAAATGAATGGCTAGGTCATCAAGCAATAAGGTGAAACACACAAGAATCATGGAGCCAATTAAATTTGTGTTGCATGTGTGACAGGGTCATGGGATCATAACACACTCCTTTACAATGGGCACATATTTCACAGAATGTTACCTGATCAAAATAAGTCAATTTTTTCTCAGATTGATGCTGCATATAATTAACACAATGGTTTCCATCTGGAAGTGTTTTAACACATGAACATTCTATTTTAATATGGGATGGGAGACAAGAACTTCAATAAAGCCAGTCCATACTGGATGTAAATGCTGTTAAATACAACAAGAATAACTTGTTAAAAAAATGTGAGACTGGATGAACACAGCAGGCCCAGCAGCATCTCAGGAGCACAAAAGCTGATGTTTCGGGCCTAGACCCTCCTGAGATGCTGCTGGGCCTGCTGTGTTCATCCAGCCTCACATTTCATTATCTTGGATTCTCCAGCATCTGCAGTTCCCATTATCACCCAAGAATAACTTGTTAATATGTAGTGTTTTTAGAGTCCCAAGTTGCTTCACGAGAAGTCATTGGGTAATTTTTTACATTGAGCTACATCGTGATATATTAGGACAAGTGACCAAAAGGTGAGCACTTTAAGTGAGCAGAAACAGATAGTGGAGATTCAGAGAGAGGTTTGTGAGGGAATTACAATGGTAAGGCAGTAGGAACCTTAAGCTAAAACTGCTGGAACAGTGAAGACAAAGGAAAGTTAAGTACATTTAAGACGTCATTGGACAAGCATATGGAATAGTGTAGGTTAGATGGGCTTCAGATTGGTCTGGCTGGTCGGCACAACATCAAGGGCCGAAGGGCCTCTACTGTGCTGTAATGTTCTATGTTATATTCTATGAAATTAAGGATGTGGAAGAAGCCAGATTTGAAGGAATGAAAGAATCACAGAGAGTTTTAGATTTGGAGGGATTGACCAAGATAAGGAGGAATGGGGCCAAGGAGGGCCTTGGACTGTGTAGCCAAAGATCCGAGTAATATTCTGGGCACCTGGATTCATATCCTGCCGTGACAGACGGTGGAATTTGAATGTAATTTAAAAATCTGGAATTAAGAGTCTAAACAATGACCACGAATCCATCGTTGACTGTCGGAAAAAGCCGTCTGGTTTACAAATGTCATTTAGGGAAGGAAACTGCTTTCCTTACCTGGTCTGGCCGACACGTGACTTCAGACCCACAGCAACATGGTTGACTCTTAACTGGCCTCTGGGCAAATAGGGAAGGGCAATAAATACTGGCTTAACCAGCAACGCCCCCACCCTGTGAATGAATAAATAAAAATTTTGTTTCCCGAATCCTTCAGTTCTCTGATCTTTCTTTTTGTTTCCTTCACTGCTTCATAGGAGGCACAGAGCGACCAGTTCACAAATTACAAAGTCTTTGGCTTATCGGTTAAAAGCAACAGCTTACAACAAGTGTTGAGCGAAACAACTGGCTTTCTTTTAGTTCCAAGTATTATTTACTGCAGAGACAAAGAGAGACTCTACCTTCCATTTCTGAGGCCTGAAGGCTTCCACGGTATCATTCACACCCACAAGCTGTTCACTTTCCCAGGAACCAGAGAGCTGTCGTCAGGCTGATGACCTCTAGCATCCACAACTAGTCACAATTCCACAAACCAATCAGCAACCACAGCATGTACTGCATGATACGGCCCAGTCCATAAGCAGCAGGAGGCTGACTTGGGTTTTCAACTTGTGAAAGAAATAGAAAACTGGGAAAGCTAAAGACAATTTCATTGCATCGAAGAAGGAGTGAATTAGCTGAGAGAATGTGTTTTGAACTTTAATTTCAAAAAGAGGCAAATTATTCCACAGGTAAGTCCATGTCATGGACAGAACATTACAGGTTCAATATCTGCCTCAGTTTCGAATACCTTCCACCCAAAGGTACCAACTTGAGGCAAGACATTTTGCTGAGGGGAATCAACAGATCTCCCATTGCTTCCTGGTATGTAGGGTGATTAAAGCACTCTATTGGGTAGACAGGGGAAAATGAAATAATTGAATAGGCTAATGGCCTTACTAGAATGCAACAGGATAGAAATCATGCTTCAGTGATATGAAGCTCCAGACAGACCACATCTCAAGAAGAGTTTTGGACACCATGTCTTAGAAAGGATATTCTAATCTTGTAAATGTAGGTTTATCAGAATAATACTTCTAAAAACCTACAAGGGTGAAATAATGAAGAGAGATTACACAAACAAGGGCTGTACCTGCTATAATTCAAAAATATTAAGGCATAAATTGATTGAAGATTTTAAAATAATGAGGGGAAAAGTCGTAAAAAGATGTTTCTCCTCATTTGAAAGTCTACGGCGGCGAGCGTCTTCAAAAAATTTGAGTCAGGCCTTTCAGGAATAATTGTTTTATACAAAGGGTGGCTGCATTTGGACCTTACTTCACAACTGTCAATTTTTTAAAAAAATGATTGATACCCTCAGCTAACAAAAATAAATCAAAGAACATAGAGCAAAGGTGGCTATACAGAGTTGGGTCACATATTGGCTATGATCTCACAAAGTGGCAGAATAGGCTTGAGAGACTAAATGGCCTCTTCCTGTTCCAATGTTCCGGCTGTTTCATTTGGTTTGGGAATTCTGAACAACACAGCATAAACCTAACATCAGGGCTAGGCCGATCTTGGGCACCGTCAGGAAGCAGCATTGTACACAGTGTGACGGAAATCTGGAACTCTGACATCCAAAAAGGTTAAATTTCAATTGAAAGTTTCAGAACTGAGAGACTGGTAGATTTTCATTTGGCAAAATGAAGCAATATGGAATCAGGGCAGGTCAATGGAGTTCGGATTCAGTTTGTCCGTTATCTCAGTTAAAGGTAGAATAAGCTTAAGGAGCTGTAAGGCCTCCTATGATACAGAAACACCAGTTTGTGTGTGTCTGAGCAGTTTGCCTTCCTGCCATTACCTGTTCAATTGATTCAGTGATCCACTGGGGTTTAAATGAACAGAGAACAGTAAAATAATGTGAGAATTCATAGTGATAAGGAGATAGAGCCTTACAGTCATTACAAATGAGGGGGGCGTTCCATCAATAGTACTTAATCATCATCCATGAGTAATTCCTTCAATCTATATAAATATCATACTGAACAACAGTTAGATTGTCCTATTCCGATAATTAAAATATAATACTTGAGGCATTTGGAGCCTGAAGAGCATATGAAGCAGACACAGGGCACACAGTAATTCCATCAGAATTATAAAGCAATCAAATAGAGAGAAAATAACATCTAAAATCCAGGTTCACCTATTTTAGTTCTACTGTAAAAATTTGGCCCAATATAATTTTAAAAATTAATATAACGAAAAGCATCATATTAAGTTGTCAAAACATAGTCTTTGAAATTAACCTCGAGCTACAGGGAAAATTTGGCAATATTCTACAGTGGTGTATGAATAATATGTTTTCCAGGAGCAAAGCAGAGTCCTCCCACTGAAATACTAATGCACACCTTTTTTTTTTATCTTTTCCGAATAAAGGCAACAGTCTATGGTATTTGCATGCAATAGAAAACACCCTGACCTATGTATCGTACACACATTGTTTGAGCATCTTATATCACAGAAAAACAAATACTTTATTCTTCCTGTAATTTAAGGTATTATAACGGGCACCCTTGCATTTAGTCTTCACATCGTCAACTTTTTCACTCCTCACCAGTGATTTCTTTGCTGACATTTACAGTAGCATGTAGATGTCCTTTGGTTTACTACTAATCGGAAACAAAGGCACCCAATGACATGAATCAGTTTCAATTGTGGGTTGACTGCTGATCACAAGTTTTATTGACCATAACTGATATGTGTCAGAGTAGTCAGTTCATCTTATGTCCGTTGAGATTATCATGGGTTTTATATCACATTGATGTTGCCAATTGAAAATACTATTGTATCTGAGCCCGAGTACAAACTGAGTTAATTTGTTTACATTGCTTTATTTTAAATTTCTGTCTTTCTCAGTTTGAAGAGATTAAAGCAAGACGTCATCACCTTGAAACCTCTAATGTGATGTACACGCTTCACAAATAATGTTCATTAAAACATTCAAATAGGCCGGCTCCATCATTCAATTGGATTATTGATGATCCCAGCTCAATTTCATCTTCCCACGCCTTGCTCTAAATTCCTTCAAAACCTCACTGAACAAAAGAAAACTCTCAGAAAATTTTTTCAGAGATAGTAGGAACTGCCAATGCTTGAGAATCTGCTGTGTTCATTCAGCTTCACACCATGTTATCAGAAAATTTGAAATGATGCACAAACACAGCCTTCTGGAGAGAATTTCAGATTTCCCCTCTCTTCTGTATAGACAGCTGCTCCTGCTCAGCTTGGGTTCCAATATTAAGTATTAATCTTTTGTTCTGGATTCACCCCAAGAGGAAACAGTTCCTCTATATTTATCCTAATGAATCTATTCATCATGTTAAATATTTTGTTGAGATCAATGTGGACCATCTAAACTGAAGAGATAAGCTATGTCCAGACAACCGGTCTCCATCACTTGACTCTTTCAGCCCTGCTATCATTCTGGTGAATCTACAATTTACCTCCTCAAAAGGCCTTCTCTGAGGCATGCTGACCAAAACTGAACATTGAATTCCAGATGCAGTCTGGCCAAGCTTCATGAATTTGAACTGCCTTGAGATAAAAGCAATCTTTTCTACTTGAACTCTATCCTGTAATAGTCTGTTTGTCTTGACACACCAATCTTTTAAAGCTGCTGGTCTCATCATTAAGGAGATCGGCCTCAGACTTGTCCACATTGCGATGCTTTGACCCATTCCCCTTCTTTTTGTTTCTGCGCTGTATCCTCCTGACTTTTGAAGAGATAACTCGGTGAAAATGCAGAATTTCCTATTGACAGCTTTGTTTTTTCAAATATTATTGAAATTACAACTTCTCCCTGGCATACAGTCCTTCACGGTAAACTCAGCCGGTACAAGAATCGGACTCACACTATTGGTATCATTTTGCATCCCAAACCAGCCATCCAGCCAACTCAGCTAACCAACCAAGTATATGCTGAAATATTTCAAGTTGAATGTAATGGAAAGTGCATTAGAATTCAACTTTCCTCCTTACAACATATTCCGCTCTGAGGCATCTCAGAGCAATTTCCGTACTATTAGTATTTACTTCATACATACCATGCCAAACGTACAACCTTCGGGAATCTATGTCGTTTTGGCCACTAGGGTAGAATAGCTAAAAGGCTATGGTGATCCTTCCCCAGTACCATCTTTATTTTATATCCACCAAAGGCTCAGGCAGTACAAAAACTGTCTGGTTTGGAATTGAATGACACAGACCAGTCTGTGATATGTTATCGGATCTAAGTGATGAAGAAGACATTACTAGTAATCTCTGCATGCCAGATTAAAGGAATGGGAATCAGAGCTACCCACAACCGCTGCTCATAAGTGATATCTCTTTTCAAAAGGTTGCTATGCACAGTCACTCGGAGATATCAAGAGCTGCAGATGTTGGAGTCAGAGTCAACACAGTGTGGAGCTGGAGGAACATGAGAGGTCGGGCAGCATAAGAGGAGCAGAAAAATTGACGTTTCAGATTTACAGCCCTGATAGAATGTATGGTCACTATTCTGTGCCCTGTGATGCTCCCACTGAGAACAAGTCAATTCTTGGTCTCATGACACTCCTGCAAATAGTGGGTGCTCAATTGGAGAACCAAATCCTGGCAGCTGGTGTTCTTTCTCAAATGTTGGCCTCATATAAGATGTGTGAAAGATATGCGAGCCCTCCGATGTTTGTTGGATGAGTGTGCATTCTGCTACATTCAAATACCATGACTCTTAACCTTAATCTTGAATAACTTATACAAAGGGATAATGCAATGATGCACATTAGTATTTAAGACTGCAGACTCAGCTTTACTCGTGAAAAAATACATTGCTCATACTTTGCAGTACTGCCTCATTTTAGCTTGTAATTTAATTGTAAAAGGCTACGTTTTGACTAATCATCGTTTCTTAACATAGAACTTCTATTTCACTCCACAAGAAAGGATCTTCAATGCAGCTGAAAGCTGGGTGAACTTCGCTTTGAAATGGTATTATTTCTCTGTCATTTGATAGTGATTGGTTCATCATGAACCACAGCTCTGGTAAATGCCAGTGTCTTCAGTCAGGGAAAAGGATTGGTTTTGTGCCTTCATACATGTGTTCCAATATGGTTATGAAATGCAATTGCGATATTAAAAAGACACATCCACCAGCTCTGCCTATTGGATGTCACAGTCATTCAAATTCACTCACAAGTAATTGGCTACAGCCAGTCATCAGGCATCAATGGGCAGGAGTCTCTTGCTTCTGTCAGGGAGGATCATTCACTCTTCGAACACCAATAAAACATGTCACTCAATGATACAAACTCATCTGATGTTTGTCTGATAGTTCAATAGAATAAAGCACTTTGTTTTCTTTGCCAGAAATTCTTCACTGAACTATAACCCACATTAACCATCAGGATTGTGAGAGTGTGGGGTAGAAATTACATGTAATTCATTCATTTTATTACAGCATCTGGTACTTTCATAACTTTTCTTTCCACTGGTAGATAGGTCAACACATTGAAATATCAAGCACTACTCTGGTTTGTTAAGCTCCAGGCTTCTGGAAATAATAATAAATACAGATAAAATAAGGCCAGCCTCCTCCTCCCATCCAATCGCCACTCCAAATACAATGAGCATCTCTGTATTTTCGATCATAGGATGACTCTGTAAAGCTGCACCTACTCATCCAAATTACACTTAACTGCTCGATGTACCCCACATTATTAAAAAGCACGTAATTTGTATTATCATGACTTCTGCAAAGTGAAGCATAGTATTTAGTTATTAAATATGGTTGTAATCTCATCATTTTTCTAAATGAAATTATACTATGTCCAATATTATACAAGCCACTGGAGAATCCTCATGCAACAGAATTCCTCTTCTTTCGTTTTTAAAAAGATGAACAATACATAGTGCCTTATAGGGCATCAAACATTTCAAGAATAGATTGTAAAATTTGAAAGTTACGAATATTAGCTTCAAATCACACAGAAGAATGAGCTGTTGAGAAAATATAACTGGAGCCAACTCTCCGACAGAAATCAACAAATAACTTGCCTTTATATAATCTCTCTCTGAGCTTCAGGACATCTCCAAAGCATTTTTTTCAGCCAAATAAGTACAATATTTGGTGAAGGCCAAACCTGAACTTAATTTCTCACCCAAAAAAAAGTACCTCTGACATTGCAGCACTCCTTCAATACTGCAGTGAAACGTGCTCATATTTCTAGAAAGTGACTTGAATCCACAACCTTTTGACGCAATGGTGATATTTCTACTAAGCCAATACAGTAACAATGGAATCTGTCATGTACCTTCACATCACAGCTATTTCTTTTCTCCGTGACTTCATCTTGATTGGCAGCTTGTAAACAGTCAGCACCATACAATACTAGCATAGTAAGTGGCTCCTTACACTCAGAATAGAGAATCTCGAATGAGGATGCAAGTAGATGCCTTAAAGTGGATGCTCCAACTGGAATCTACAAGATACAGTGCAGTAACGCAACAACATTTCTTCAAAGGTTTCTCCAGAACCCACAACATCGACCAACCAGCAGGGCAAGGACAGCAGGCACACGGGGGCATCACTTCTCAGTTTCCCTCCAATCTTTGGATGTACACACAATCCTGACATGAAAATGTTGCCATTCCATCATCTTTACTGATTGAGAATTCTGCAGCTCCCTCCTTATCATTGCTTTGGGAATACTGTGGTTTTGAAAGGCAGCTCAGGAGCATCTGCTCATGAGCAATTAATGCTGGCCCCGTATCAGTGATGCCCACATTCAATAAATAAATAATATTTTAAAAAGAGGCATTCAGAATGAATCACCTCTCTTGCCACCCACTTTGCCAATAGTGTTTCTAGGGCAACCCAAGCAGCACAATGAAAGCAAGATGCTCTGAGGCAGGAGGAATGAAGTAGTTTAAAATGGGAACTATTTGCAGTGGTGCAGAGAAAACAGTGGGAAGTGGGGCAGATCAGAAATCTCTTTTCGCCAGTCAACCCAGGCATAACGGATTGAATGGACTCATTCTGTGCTGTACAATTTTATGATTTTAACCATTGTGGAAAGTGGATGGCAAAGCACAAGGCCATCTATACAAAGTCTAAGTGCTTCAACAAGCAGCTAGGCTGCCACATTACTTTCTGATTTATTGTGCAATTCCATTTCTTTGGTTTAATAGCTTTTTTGAAAAATAAATCTCTATGTACTTACAATGTGTTCTGCAAAACCCACAGCAATTGCTATTCTCCTTCCTTGAAGTTATAAGCAGTTTTATGACAAGGTACGAGAGGCAAGCAAAATCAATAAGGCCATACAAAGCAACCAATTCTGTTCAGGCCAGCATTCATTTCCTCAATCTGAATACACCTTTTACTTTCCCTCACCATGATACAGTACATTCCACATGCACCCACAAAAAAACTATTCATTTCCTGAGTTAGATGCTATAACACTTAAAAGACACTTAGAATCGTACATGAACAGGAATGATTTGGAGAGTTATGGACCAGGAGCAGGCAGGTGGGACGAGTTTAGCTCGAAAATATGTTTGGCACGGGCTGGTTTGACTGAAGAGTCTGTTTCCATGCTGTATGATTCTATGACTGTTTCTCAAGCAGTTCTGAGAAATATTATAAAAAGATTGAATCTAAAATGAGAAGAACAAAAGGTACTCATATATTCCTTTTTCCTCTCTCCAAGTTTAAGAAGTGACACCCAGGAAAAAAGAGTCACAATTTTGGCTATTTGATCTGAGCTTACAAGCTAAGAGATTCTGGACAGCAGCAGGAAGAGGGGTCAACCTATGTGCAGTTGGATGATGGATGTTAGAACGGAATATAGGAACATGTCATTTGAGAGCAACAGAAAGCCATTCAGCCCTTTAACACTGCTCCACCATTCAGTGGCTGATCTGCTTGTGGACTCAAGCCCCTCTGTCCCTTTTCCCCAACCCCTCGTCTCCCACATCTATCAAAAAACCATCTAACTCAACCTAGAATAAAGTCAATGGTACAGCCGCCATTACTTTTTGGGGAAGAGAATTCCACAGACCCATACCCCTCTGATGGAAATCCTCCTCGTCTCCATCATAGAAAGAAGACCTCCTGTTCTTAAATTGTACCCCCTTTTTTGAGATTCCCTCACAAGAGGAAACATTTTCCCTGTACACAATGTATCAAGTCCCCTCAGGATTTTATATATTGCCATAGGATCAATTCTCATTCTTCTAAGTTCCAACTGGTACAGATCCAACCTTTCCTCACAGGAGAACCCTATCTTCCCAGGAACAGGTCACAGAGTGGTGTCACAGAATGGCTGCCAACAAACCACAACCGATGTATGAGGGTGGCATAAGACAGACAGAATTGGCACACCATGACAGCAGGTCTCCTGGCAGGAGCGGCTACAAGCAGCAGCTTAATAAGAAGGTGCACTCACAATCTACTGGCAAGTTTCTGAAAATTTGCTCCGAGTGAGTGAATGAGAGCAGGCTGCACAGTGTGGTGTTTACACCATTTTCCTTTCACTCACTATACAGATCAATCATTGGATATTAGCTGCAGCTCAGTGGGTTTCACTCCAACCGTTAAGACAGAATGTCATTGTTCAAGTCAGGATCTATAGACCTGAGAAGAAAATCTAGGCTAACATACCCAGTGGTCCATTGTCGGAGGTGCTGACCTTTGGATGATACCATTCGAACCAACACTCTACCCTTGGAAATTGTGGCTTCAGGTGTCTAGTTGTTAAATACTCGTATTCCCTCTCAGGTAATATAATGCCTCTGTTGTCAAGCAGAGTTATCCTGGTGTTTTGGTCAATACTAAGCTCTGAACTGATATTACTGAAGGGGTTTTCTGGTCACTGTGACGTTGCCGTTTGTGAGATCTCACTGCGCACAAATGGACTGCCGTGTTTCCACATTACGACAGTGACTCCAATTCTCAACTATTCTCTTGGCCAGAAGTTGTTTGGGATATCCTAAAGCTGTGAAATGCACAATGTTAAGAAAGAAAGCCTTCTCTTTCTTCCCTTTCATGACCTCAGGACATTACAAAGCACTTTACTGCCAATGAAGTATTTTGGCAGTAATCAGTTGGTAATACAGAACTTGAAAAAAATACATTTTGTTTATCCTTGTCATCTTGCACTTATTGGGGCAATTTGCAAGAAGTGAAGGGAAAAGCTGTACACAAAGAGAGTGCTGATTCATTTGGAAGTGGAACCACATCAATATTTAGCAACAGGTACAGCAAATGGTTGAAGTAAAGATGAATAAAGCAATTACAGTGGACTCTGAGGTGTTTCCACAGGGAAAACACCAGGACTCACTTCTTATTTACTATAATAGTTGATCCTTTTACATTCTATTTGATGTGAATTGTCCTGTTAAGTGCAAGTTGAAAAACTGTAGCAATATATGCCTTTTCTCAGCAGTATTCATATTTTGGAAGTGTAGTCACTATTGCAATGTCAGGAAATGCAGCAGTCAATTTTGGCACAGCAAGCTGCTACAGTTAACAAAGCAATAGTGAGAAAAATTTATTCCCTCCACCAGTGATGGGAAGTAGCAGCTGTGCACATCGTCAACAAAATCCCCTGCATAAATTCACCAAGGCTCTTTAGAAACCAACACTTGCATAAATACTACCATCTAGAAGGATAAGGGCAGCAAATTTGTGGGAATACCACCACCTGCAAGTTGCCCTCCAAGCCATGGTTCAAGAAGGCAGCTCACCAACACCTTGTCAAGGGCAGCTATGAGTGGGCAGTAAATACTGGCCAGCCAGCAGCAGCTCCATTCTAAGAATGAATACAAAAAAAAACCCAGGTGATTTATTCAGTGCCAGTTCTTCCTTTCTTTAATGACTATTTAAAGTCTCTATTGATGGTATAACTAAAGCAGCACAAGCCCTTGTTTCCAACTGCTGCATCAAACACATAGAGTTCAAAACGTGCAACCAGAATTAATGACTGAACAGGCAGCCAAGTCAATATTTAGGAATAGGTTAAGCAAGTGGTCAAAGTAAGGATGAATAAAGCATTCACTGGAACAGAGTGGGCACATGGGATTAAGACTCATGTCCATGTAGAGGGTAAAATCTTTATACAAAAACGTTGGTTAGAGTGAGTGGCAACTGTTTGCCTTTATTCACGTCTTTAATGGATTCTAAGGCATGTCTCAGAAACTGATACTGCAATAACAAGTAGATAGTAGCAAGGGGAAGAGGTAGGTTTTCATCAGACTGATGTTCTATGTCATTAGCGAACTTCTGGAAGAGCTTTACATTCTACTTCAATATTCAAAGGGGAGACCAAAACCTCTCCAAAGTAACGCCACTGATTATATCAAATATCACAAGGTTCACACACACACACACACACACACACACACACACACACACACAGTATCCATATTGTAATTTCCACGTCATTTTCATTGTGATTGTGTTGAAGGTCAAAAGGCATGGAATTGTCACAGCAAACCTCAAACTGCTGAAGTCTGGCAGAAATCCAAGAATCATCCCAACTGAAATAAAATGCACCTTTCAATCTGTAAAGACATGTTACAGCACAGGAGTTGACATAGGTGCAGTTGGAATTTTGAGTTTTATCATTAAGAGAATAAAAATGTCTCATGATTTTAATTTGTCATACCAACTTGCAGAGAAATCATGTACTACACATCTGGCACGATAGTAAAATAACAGTGGGACACATAGATGCTCTACAATAGCGATAACAAGGTGTACAGCTGGATGTACACAGCAGGCCAAGCAACATCAGAGGAGCAGGAAGGCTGATGTTTCAAGCCAAGACCCTTCTTCAGAAATCTTTGACATGATTTTGGAGTATCATGGAAATTTGCAGCAATGGAAGGACAGCATTTGGCCCAGCGCATCTTTGCCAGCCAAATTAAAACTATCAAGTTGAATCCTGTTTTCCAGCTCTTGGCCCTCTACATTAATGTTAGTTCAAATACAGATCCAAGTTATTTTTAAACTCTAGCAGCTTTTATGTCTTCAGTTGCAAAACTTTATGGACCCTCTCGACACTCTAAATATTTTGTCTCATCCTCTCCTAAAAACACTGCTTCGTGTTTTTGGCTGCCAACTAAGTGACCACAGTCTCAGCCAAGAAACCAATCAGTCAGTACCTTGTATTATCATGGGAGGTGGAGACAGAACACTGGGCTTAGCCAGGATCTGTACTTCAATTAGCATTGCACACACCACACAGAGTTCCCAATTTAATAAAAAAAAGTTCTAATTATGTGGATTATGCTGGCAAAGTCACCATTTTATTGCCCATTTTTATGAACTATTTGCTATACTACTTCAGAAGGCAAGTAAGGGTCAACTGCCTCAGGGCTGAATGACACAAGACTCTGGGTTCCCCACCTCTTTGACTAAAAGCACAGAGGTGGGGAAGTCTGCCAAGCTCTGCAACCATCTGATGGGTTGATTGCTCCGCTTTTACATGAAGATGTCCTGCCTCAGAGAGATTCAGGCCAGTAAGAGATTGGCAGCATTCCAGCACTGTACCAGCAGCACCACCAGAAGACGTGATCATTACTGGTATTGCACTTGGGACTTAGACAATTGTTCCAGATTCAGCTCACCAAGTGAGAAGAATTGGTAGGCCCTAGTGAGGATATGTTGGGGAGTTGGGGTGTTGTCAGAATTTTGAAGATTGGTGATAAGCAAGGCATTACATATGATCCTCTAATGGGAGCATGGGCTAATTTAGAAGAGACAGTCACCATCTGCCACCCCACCCTCAAACCCAGCCCCAACACAGCTACCTGCTGGGTATTTGGCGTTAGGCCTCTCCAGCCATTTAAATCCCAATGATACCGCACCCTCCCACCTCGACTTATTGTCTAATAACAACAGCATGTATGCATCTTGCATTGGTAAAACTAAAATGTCTCACAATATTTCATAGGAGGAATGATCTAATCAAACGTGACACTGGCGATATCAACACAGGTAACCGCTCTGGTATTTTAGAACCAATAATGTAAAGGAGAACATGGTCGGGGGGGGGGGGGGGGGGGGGGGGTGGTAAAGGAGTGGTGAGGTTTATGGAAGAAATTCCAGAGCTTAAGGCATTGTCAGCTGAAGGCATGGTCACCAATTATGGAGCACCAATAGACACGAAGACAGACTTTGTGAAGCATGGAGATTTTCATTATCTGTCCCAAGGAAAATAGCATCATCATCACAGATATGATCATTATTGGTAAACATTGATTCAGTGTTGCATTCAGTCAGTGAACTTAGAGAACCAATAGAGAGAAATCCAACAAATGCACAGGCCACGCATTCAAAATCTAAACTCAACAGGGATCATGAGGTCAAAGGGAGAGTCAACCCACAAAGGTTCTCAACACCAGAGAATAAGCCAGAAAATTACAAATCAAAGTACTGTGTTTGACATGATAAATCAGTAAGAAACTATTTTTAAAAGGGACATGGTGTCTTCTCCTGAAAGACTTCCACTGCATCCAACAATTGGAGTCTTGTAGAACACAACTACAGCAGCTCTTCATAACTGGATAGCAGAGCAGCGCATCTCCAGACTATGACAGAATCTCATCCTGGCAAATAATGCTTTTAGTTTATTCCATCATCCTTAATCACAATATGTTTTACTCATGTAGGAGCAAGTCACATCAAAATAAATTAACATTTTCCCACGATTTACTCACAGTGTACCCTACAAATCCCATTATTCTTTTATTTTTAACAAAATATCTGGAGTGAAGCTTTAGGCAAATATAGAACTGAATAAGATTCCCCCTCCCACATTGTGGCGTACATTATCAAGTTTCCAGTTAAGCGATACATAAATGTTTCAGAAATCCTCACTGTGCCTTGTTCGGAAAGGGTTGCCTTTTCATCCTCCTTGCAGCCAGGATAGCTGGGAGAGACATCACTCCTGCGTCTCAGACAATCTTTCCGAAAATACTGTTATTACTACATCATAGATCAGCCAGCTCGAGGTCTCCCCCGTTTAATCCTGGTTAATTTTAGAATTGAAATCTATCAATTAAAGCGTCTCCCAGCAAAACTGCTTCTAATTACCAGATCTGCAGCATCTGTTGCTTTGTCATCAACAGGCACTTGTCAGCCCATCAATCAAGGGGTTAAATTTAAAATAGCCCCGGTTGTTTGGGGCGTGCGAGCCAGTGAGCATCCGGCAGTAAGGGAACAGCGTCAGAGGGCTGCAAGCTAACGGGGTCCGAATCATGTTGCCAAACCACTGCACGGGTGTGGAGTCACTGCATTTGTCACATCCAAGTCCCCCCTCACGTCTCTAGGCTCTCTTTGCAACACAGCAGCAACAACCTGCACAGAGTGGGTCAAACAAGATCTCCAGTTTGCACTTCCTCAGAAGCGAGACTCTGAGCTATTACCTTCTTGACAGCTTTCCACTAGAATTAGCTGTTTAACCATCTTAGTCACTGGCCTGATATTCTCTGGTCGGGCACTTTTTTTGCCGAAACAGAAGTGCAAACCTCCAGAACCACCTTTCCCCTTATACGAACTGATTCTGTGCGTTGTATCTCAACCGTGGATTCGCTACAAACCATCTGCAATCTCTTGCCCGGTTGATAGGGAATCTAGGATTCCCAGTATTGACCTTATCAATCCTCAACGTCCAATCTGCGCTGTTAGGAGCAGAAAGCGCCGGCTTGTGAAGCTAAGGGATGCAGGGGAGCTGTCTGAGGGAGAGAGAACGCACTATTCAGGCTAATGCTACATTCCCACCGATTGCACTGTATCAAGAGTCACTAACAGCATCGGTCAAGATAGGAGAGCCCATATTGAACAACAGACCAAACTCCCTCCCCTCCTACTCCACAATAACAGGACATTTGCAAAACACACACACACACAAAAACGCAGGCACATTCACATCAGCCAATGGAACGGTGTGTAAAGGGTACTCACTCGCTTTGCCTTGTTTCGGCCTTTGCAACAGCTTCTGCATTGCAGCTACATCTTCGGTTTTGCCAGCTTGCAGTAATTCCTGATCTTTCTCCATGGCTTGTTGATGTATGTGTGTGTGTGTGTGTGTGTGTGTTTATGTGCGTGTTTTTATATCCGATGCATCTTAGGTTTTAGGAGCTGAAGCGAGAGAGAGACACACACACACACACACACACACACACAGAGGGAGGAAGACTATGCCTGGCAGAGTGTGTGCATAGAGGCAGGGACAGGAGGAGAGCTACCGATGGGTGAAAGGCATAGACAGCCTCGTCTCTTGTATCACAAACCAAAACAGCTCTCTCTCCTAAAATAATAAAATGTGAGGCTGGATGAGCACAGCAGGCCAAGCAGCATCTCAGGAGCACAAAAGCTGACGTTTCGGGCCTAGACCCTTCATCAGAGAGGGGGCCGGGGAGAGGGAACTGGAATAAATAGGGAGAGAGGGGGAGGCGGACCGAAGGTGGAGAGGAGAGAAAAGGTCAGTCCAGGGAAGACGGACAGGTCAAGGAGGTGGGATGAGGTTAGTAGGTAGATGGGGGTGCGGCTTGGGGTGGGAGGAAGGGATGGCTGAGAGGAAGAACAGGCTAGGGAGGCAGAGACAGGTTGGACTGGTTTTGGGATGCAGTGGGTGGAGGGGAAGAGCTGGGCTGGTTGTGTGGTGCAGTGGGGGGAGGGGACGAACTGGGCTGGTTTAGGGATGCGGTGGGGGAAGGGGAGATTTAGCATCCCGAAACCAGCCCAGTTCGTCCCCTCCCCCCACTGCACCTCACAACCAGCCCAGCTCTTCCCCTCCACCCACTGCATCCCAAAACCAGTCCAACCTGTCTCTGCCTCCCTAACCGGTTCTTCCTCTCACCCATCCCTTCCTCCCCCCGACAAGCCGCACCTCCATCGACCTACTAACCTCATCCCACCTCCTTGACCTGTCCGTCTTCCCTGGACTGACCTATCCCTTCCCTACCTATCTTCTTTACTCTCCATCTTCGGTCCGCCTCCCCCTCTCTCCCTGTTTATTCCAGTTCCCTCTCCGATGAAGGGTCTAGGCCCGAAACGTCAGCTTTTGTGCTCCTGAGATGCTGCTTGGCCTGCTGTGTTCATCCAGCCTCACATTTTATTATCTTGGAATTCTCCAGCATCTGCAGTTCCCATTATCTCAGCTCTCTCTCCCCTTCCCCACCCCGGATTATTGCAAATAAAAAGGACAACACAAAATTCTCCTTGCTGTCCTCCCCCGAGAGCCTGGTGGCTGCACTAAGTACACAGCGGCGATGCCATGGTTCTTCAGTCCGTCCTCACCCCCATCGCGTTTCGCAGCCGCTGCCTCACGCTCTCTCTCTCCACAAGAGCTGAGATCTGCTTTCAATGCTCCTACCCTGCCGCATGGCGGAGGAAGATTGTACAGGAGCCAAATCATCACATCCCTCTCATACCAAATAGGACAGATCCTGGGCCAAGGCAGGTTTATTTCTGGAAGCGCTCTTTAAGGAAACCCCTACCAAAGAGTGCGTGTTGGGGGTGGGGTGGGGTGGGAAAGGGGTGGAACTAATCCTTTTAAAATCTCTGGTTTGTAACCATTTTCTGAAAATAACACCGCTTTGCTTTCTAACATCCCGCTAATCCTTCCCACCATTGCAATATCTGTATTTATTGGTCGATAGACAAGAATTGAACAGGTGAAACTGCACATTTAAACATTATGCTCGTCACAATATTAACTGATGGAAATGGATGCTGTAACTTCAACTTGGCCGGGACTGTTCCAAACTCTCTATCATCCTGGATTAAGAACTGCAAGGTGATGCAGCGTTGGTACCTGGTCCCTTTTCACTGGGGGTTGCCAACCTGCTGTCTCAGGAGTCAGCATAACATTTGGCGATTGCAATTTTACGCTGCAAATAGCGCCAATTTGAAAATAATACCGGCGTCTCCGGAAGTGAATTAAACTTGGACAAGAAGCAAATGCGGCTTCCATCAATCATTCCACCCGCCACCACAGCCCTCTCCCACTTCTAACGCCCCTTCAATTATACTTAACACACAAATACAGCTCAATTCCGATTAGCACGTCTCGTTATTTTTTCACTCCCTTCCCCGCCATGTTAACCAGTTATCATTGAGCACCCTGGCTGGTTCCTTATCTGGTCAATCCATAATTGTACATCCCATCTATGGTCTGGGATCAAGCTAGTTATTTGGGAATTATCTCCACACCTGTCTGAAAGGCAGTGTCTTGTTCTCCCTGGGTTATTTTTAATCTGGAAGCAATGCTAATGATGCTGTCTGACTTGGGGTCATGCTTGTCATCAAGATTTGTATGTGCACTCTGCGCAGGGTGGCAATTAACTCGGAAATGTTTCCACCTAGCGGCTGAATGGCTCTAAGTGTCTGCACCCCTCTCATGTGCGTAAATTATCACCGACATGTAAATCTCTGATGGTTCTAATTTGGGATACCACATTATCAATGAGTTATTTTCCGTGTCTTAAGATCCAATAACGTCAGTATCCACTTGCCCACATCATTTGGATGCTTGAGATAGTCGCAGGTAACAGAGAAGGTTGAAAAGGACAAAGATGCTGTTGTGCTGTGCATGGGCTATCCAAAAGCATTTTGTACAATTTTTGAAGAAAATCTCAGAATGAAAGGGATCCAAAATTGTCTGAGGGATAAGAAAGAGAGTGTAATATAACAAAGTGTGTAGCTGGATGAACACAGCAGGCCAAGCAGCATCTCAGGAGCACCAAAGCTGACGTCAGCTGCTGTGCTCCTGAGATGCTGCTCAGCCTGCTGTGTTCATCCAGCTACACACTTTGTTATCCTGGATTCTCCAGCATCTGCAGTTCCCATTATCTCTGATCACAAGAAAGAGAGTGTGATGGGTGTTTTTCTGATTGAGAGGATGTTTGTTGTGGAGTTCCCCTGAGGCTGGTATTGAGACCCTTGCTTTCCTGATACGGACATAAATGATCTAGGCTTGGGTGTGCAGGGGACAACATTGTACTGTGCAGATGACACAAAACTCCAATGTACTGCGACCTGTTATGAGACATAGAGTCATAGAAATGTGCAGCACAGTCGTTGGTCCATTTCATGGGCGCCATTAGACTTTCATTCCTGGGTGTTGTTTTTAAATTGAAATTGGATTCAAACATGCGTCATGGTGAAAGTTGATTCTGATTACCTGAATCTCCGGATTACTAGTCCAGTGATGTTGTCACAACGCCTCCATTTATGAGAATGATTCTCAGGGATGAGAAACTCAGTTATGAGGATTTTTTCAAGGTACTGGGACTGCTTTCCTTGGAAACTTGATAGAAACTTTCCAAAACCATGAGTGCTCAGGAGAAAGCAGATAGGAATAAAATGCTTCAGAGATAGTAGGAACTGCAGATGCTGGGGAATCTGAGATAACAAGGTGCTGAGCTGGATGAACGCAGCAGGCCCAGCTGCATCAGAGGAGCAGGAAGGCTGACATTTCAGGCCTAGACCCTTCTTCATTTTTCTGACGAAAGTTCAGAAAGCTCTTCATCCAGTTCTACACCTTGTTATCTAGGAATAAAATGTTCCCACTCCTAAAATGAATCTAGAACCAGAGGGCACAGTTTCAAAGATGCTAACAAAAGAAGCAAATGGGCAGTGAGAAAAAATACTTTATTCAGCCAGTGAGTGATCTGGGCCTGGAATCCACTGCCCGGAAATGTGGTGGTGGCAGATTCGGCGAAGGCACGCAAGAGGGATGGTTACTTAAACAGAAAAAAAATACATGCAGGGTTTTTGGAAAAAGGTAGAAGATTGGCCTGAAATTAGAGTGCTCAGAGAGCTTGGCAAGTATGATGGGCTGAATGTCTTCCTTCTGCGTTGTAGCAATTCTGCGTTTCTGCCAGGTTCACTCTTCTGTTGTGGGCAGTGATGGATGGCATTTTTGCAGGCAATCACGTAGGTGCTGGATTTTGTACATGACGGGTAGAATTTAACACCCCTCTCTTTATGCGGGGTTTGAGCTGGAGAGTGTAAGTACGGACCTGACTGTCTTTCAAGTTTTACCCTGATGCAGTCTCGATTGGGAAGGCTGGTAAATGGTCTTTACTCCCCTGAGTGGGCAATTAATAACTGAGGCTGAACAAATATCACACAGAAAGTTTGAGAAGTAAAACTCTTAATTATAGAATCCCTACAGTGTACAATCAGACCCTTTGACCCAACATTGACCTTTGCAGCATTCCACCCACACCCATTCCACTATAACCCACCTAACCCACACATACCAGGACACTCTTAGCAACTTAGCATGGCCAAGCCATCTAACCTGCACATCTTTGGACTGTGGGAGGAAACTGGAGCACCCAGAGGAAACCCATGCAGACATATACAGAATGTGCAAACTCCACACAGACAGTCACCTGAGGTTGGAATTGAACCTGGGTCCCTGGAGCTGTGAGGCAGCAGTGCTAACCATTGATCCGCCATGCCATATTAGTAGCGATGGCAAACAGATAGCACCTGACTACCTTTTCTTACAACCTCCTGATTCCCTGGCCAGAAAACCTCTCCCACGACCCCAATTTGTTCATGACTCACTAATAGCATTGGATTAATTGCAGTACCAGCATCAGCCACCCTTCCCGGTGGCACCACCTGCAATGGCGAGACACTAGTCTCTGTTTGGCCAGCATCTCTCAGTGAGTGGGGTTTTAGCCACAGACTGCCCCCGAATGGTAAGTGCTCGGTTGGCACTTCATTCACTGGAACTTTCCTGACACGGTAACCTGGGGTTTCTGTCAGTTCTCCAAGTGCTAGGTATAATCCCTGTCATCTGATTCACATTCTGATGGAAGTACGCGTAATGCTGCTTGGATGCTAATGGTATATGTTTTGACCTCAGTATTCCAGTTACAATCCTCTCTTAATCCAGTGCAGTGAGGATAGAGATATCACCAACTACTTACAGGTTAGATGCAAGTGGATTTCCGCTGACTCTTGTAAAAGTGTTTCGTGGTTTTCAGAGCTGTTTAAGCCAGCTGAAATCTCTCAGGAATGGGGAAGCATTCCCTGACTGTGAGGAGACTGCACAAGTCAACAACAGGGCTACAGTAGTGGCTATCCCCTCAGACAAGCATGACTGAGAGAATGGACAGAAATCACACAGAGCAGGACAGGTGACTGGAATAAGGTGAATGATGAAGGAGACAACGATTCTCAGTGGGATACCTGAATCTCCAGAGTCTGAATGGAGCCATTTTTCCCGTCGTGAAGAACTGTGCGTGAGCTTTCACCTTAGTACAGACATCCTCACTGGAATTGATCACTTCTGAAACTGTAAGTACAACCTCCAAGCAGGGTCACAAGGTCATGGCCAGAGGATGGGAAGATTCCAGGCTGGCCCAAAGATTACTTGCAAAATTTTCCAGCTTGTCATTTTTCCTGTTCCCATAAGGACCTGTAATGGGAATCAAAATTACATGAAAATCAAGTACATTTCAGTTTTCCTTGTCAGAGAGCAGCAGGATACTGAACAGAAGACTTTGTAATAATTCTTCAATATTCTGCCCTGCCATCCTCATTTGAACAACTTGAAGTAACGAGGAGGTGACAAGAGCCTTTGTTTGATGACGTGGTCCATATGGGAGTGTGTATTACACACTCAGAGGGGCTGCATAAAGTACCACAGGAAATGTAATGGTGCAGACCACTGGAGTAGTTCAATGTTGTTTCTGCTGCCTGGAGCACTCTGGGGCAGTCCTGCAGTACAGAGAAGGGCCGGTGTCGTCATGATTCTTGATAGTCTCCAACCTTGGCATCATGAGGGTACGCTGTCGCTGCCAGTGATCGGGCACCAGCTGAGAAAGAGGAGGAGTTGGAAGCAGTGAGGAGGTAACCATTGCAGCTTTTTTGTGGCCAGACTTTCTGTGATCCACTCGACCAACTGTAATACAGGTAAATGTAAGCTCAAATTCCACTAACAAGGCTGAACATAGAACATAGAACATAGAACATAGAACAGTACAGCACAGAACAGGCCCTTCAGCCCACAATGTTGTGCCGACCATTGATCCTCATGGATGCACCCTCAAATTTCTGTGACCATATGCATGTCCAGCAGTCTCTTAAATGACCCCAATGACCTTGCTTCCACAACTGCTGCTGGCAACGCATTCCATGCTCTCACAACTCTCTGCGTAAAGAACCTGCCTCTGACATCCCCTCTATACTTTCCACCAACCAGCTTAAAACTATGACCCCTCGTGCTAGCCATTTCTGCCCTGGGAAATAGTCTCTGGCTATCGACTCTATCTATGCCTCTCATTATCTTGTATACCTCAATTAGGTCCCCTCTCCTCCTCCTTTTCTCCAATGAAAAGAGACCGAGCTCAGTCAACCTCTCTTCATAAGATAAGCCCTCCAGTCCAGGCAGCATCCTGGTAAACCTCCTCTGAACCCTCTCCAAAGCATCCACATCTTTCCTATAATAGGGCGCCCAGAACTGGACGCAGTATTCCAAGTGCGGTCTAACCAAAGTTTTATAGAGCTGCAACAAGATCTCACGACTCTTAAACTCAATCCCCCTGTTAATGAAAGCCAAAACACCATATGCTTTCTTAACAACCCTGTCCACTTGGGTGGCCATTTTAAGGGATCTATGTATCTGCACACCAAGATCCCTCTGTTCCTCCACGCTGCCAAGAATCCTATCCTTAATCCTGTACTCAGCTTTCAAATTCGACCTTCCAAAATGCATCACCTCGCATTTATCCAGGTTGAACTCCATCTGCCACCTCTCAGCCCATCTCTGCATCCTGTCAATGTCCCGCTGCAGCCTACAACAGCCCTCTACACTGTCAACGACACCTCCGACCTTTGTGTCGTCTGCAAACTTGCTGACCCATCCTTCAATTCCCTCGTCCAAGTCATTAATAAAAATTACAAACAGTAGAGGCCCAAGGACAGAGCCCTGTGGAACCCCACTCACCACTGACTTCCAGGCAGAATATTTTCCTTCTACTACCACTCGCTGTCTTCTGTTGGCCAGCCAATTCTGTATCCAAGCAGCTAAGTTCCCCTGTATCCCATTCCTCCTGACCTTCTGAATGAGCCTTCCATGGGGAACCTTATCAAATGCCTTACTGAAGTCCATATACACCACATCCACAGCTTGACCCTCATCAACCTTACTAGTCACATCCTCAAAAAACTCGATAAGGTTTGTAAGGCATGACCTACCCCTCACAAAGCCGTGTTGACTGTATTTGATCAAGCCATGCTCTTCCAGATGGTCATAAATCTTATCCCTCAGAATCCTTTCTAACACCTTGCAGACGACAGACGTGAGACTTACCGGTCTATAATTGCCGGGGATTTCCCTATTTCCTTTCTTGAAGAGAGGAATTACATTTGCCTCTCTCCAGTCCTCAGGTACGACTCCAGTGGAGAGCGAGGATGCAAAGATCTTCGCAAGTGGCGAAGCAATTGCATTTCTCGCTTCCCAAAGCAGCCGAGGACAAATCTGATCCGGGCCTGGCGACTTGTCAATCTTAATGTTTGACAAAATTTTCAGTACATCAGCTTCCTCTATCTCTATCCATTCCAGCATGCACACCTGCTCTTCAAAGGTTTCATTCACTACACAGGTCGTTTCTTTCGTAAAGACAGAAGCAAAAAACTCATTTAGGGCTTCCCCTACCTCCTCAGGCTCCACACACAAGTTCCCTATGCTATCCTCTCCTTGGCTGTTGACGACCACTGCACCACTTGTCTACAAACAACAGTAAATGCCATCACAATATTGATATTTCAAAACAATAATGTTGAACAATCTATGCCATAATGCATGCAAATATCAACTGCCCTCATTTATTTCCTTCATACCAGTATTACAGGTGCCTTTTTCTTGCTTAATGCTCCCACAGAGTGCGATCCCTGTGACTGTGGCACTGCAGGTGAAAGCTGATGATTTTTATTGTGTTTATCCTGAGTAACTGTGAGAGCATGGAATGCGTTGCCAGCAGCAGTTGTGGAAGCAAGGTCATTGGGGTCATTTAAGAGACTGCTGGACATGCATATGGTCACAGAAATTTGAGGGTGCATCCATGAGGATCAATGGTCGGCACAACATTGTGGGCTGAAGGGCCTGTTCTGTGCTGTACTGTTCTATGTTCTATGTTCTATGTTCTAACTCTAGCTCCAGAAGGGCCCACCCACGACTGTACCACAACAGCTTCTGCTTTTTCTGGAGCAGAGATGCCAATCATGACTCAATCTGTAACTGTTCCCATCAGGTTGGCCACAACTCAGTGCTGGAGTGGATGGGTTCCAAACACTGCGCCAGATTGAAGCCAGAGTCTTTCCTGCTCCGTGACATTAATGGCAGGCTTTCTAACCTGCCAATGCACCAATCCTTCTTCTGTCGGCCACCCCATCCCCATTGCAGTTCTCATCTGAATCCCCTGTAGCTGAAATGGAGTGTGACTTCATCCTCTGGTGAACTGGCACCAATTCCTTGAGACCTCACTGCAGGTCACTCATGCTCAGTGTACGAAATGAGGAATAACTGGTTGAGGGAAGAAATTCCAGTGTTAGTACCTTGGCAGCTCACAGCAATGCCACCTGTGAGCTAACTACAACTGGAAATGTTCAGGAATGAGTTAGTGTAAGACTGTAGATAGCTCTGAAAACTAGGAGACTGGAGGGGATTACAGAGATTAGGGGAGGGATTCAAGACCGTGGAGGGATTTGAAACCGAAACTAGAGTTTATTAATTAATATTAAAATTGAGGATTTGCTGAACTTGGAATTGATGCAGGTCAAGGGGCACAGGATATGCTATGAACGGTTAACATAAACAGCAGAAGACCCTGATTTTATCGAGAATAGAAAGCGGGAGGTGCGCAGGGTGCATTGGAATAATTAAGTGCAAAGGGACCAATAGCAAGAAAGTCTGTTTCAGCAACAAATAAACTGGGATTGGAACAAAGTAAGATGTTACAACAGCATTCGTTTGATCGTTCTTTGTGAAAGGGGTGGGGAGCGGTTGTGAGGAAAGAAGGGGTGAGGGCAGGACATTTCCATAATTCTTCTTTCTTTCAATTAGAGTTTCTTTATTTAGTTTTACTGTCTTCTGTCCCTGTAGAGTGCACTGGGTTAATGGCAGGAAATGTACAAGGAGAAGTCCCCTCAGTGACAGCCAACTGTGTGAGAGCTATTAAAAGAGGAATTACTAAATAATGTTTACTAAATCTGGAGAACTATGATTTTGTTTACTAATGAGATTTATTAGCTCTGGTTTCTTTCAGTTGACAGCAAGAGGTTTGTTGATGAATCTCTAACATTCACAGCTTTGACTTTCAACCAACTTTCCACAAGGGGTGGGGGGGGTGGGGTTCGTGAATGGAAGGAGCTGCCGACAGATGTGGTCGAGGCAGATAAAATTGCTGTATTTAAAAGACATTTGGACAGGTACACAATTAGGAAAGGTTTAGACGGATACCAAACACAGGCAAATGGGACCGGTTAAGTTTGGGACACCTGAACAGTACAGATGATTGGGACTGAAGGTCCTCATTCTGTGCTGTATGACTCTATGAATCTATGATTGAAGAGCTAACTAGGTGTGTGCATGAGGGCAATGCATTTGATACAGTCTACTTGGGCATCAGCAAAGCTTTTGACAAGATCCCCCATTTGAAGACTGTTAGAACAGGAAACAGTCCATGGGATCCGAGGACACATGTGCACAGGAAATCATAACTCACGTAATTTGATTGAGTTTTTTAAAGTAGTAATCAAGAGCATTGACTAAGGCAGAAAGATGGACGCATACGGGCTTCAGTAAGGCGTTCAAGAAGGTTCCTCACGGTACTCCAAGAGGGAAGTTAAATCACACGGAGCACAGGGAGAGCTAGCCATAGAACATAGAACATTACAGCACAGTACAGGCCCTTCGGCCCTCGATCTTGTGCCGACCTGTCATGCCGATCTCAAGCCCATCTAACCTGCACTATTCCATGTACGCCCATTTGCTTATCCAATGGCGACTTAAATATACCTAAAGTTCGCAAATCTACGACCGTTGCAGGCAAAGCGTTCCATTCCCTTACTACTCTCTGAGTAAACAAACTACCTCTGACATCTGTCCTATATCTTTCACCCCTCAATTTAAAGCTATACCCCCTCGTGTTCGCCGTCACCATCCGAGGAAAAAGGCTCTCCCTATCCACCCTATCTAACCCTCTGATTATTTTATATGTCTCAATTAAGTCACCTCTCAACCTTCTTCTCTCGAATGAAAACAGCCTCAAGTCCCTCAGCCATTCATTCTCAGACCTTCCCTCTTTCCCTGGCAACATCCTAGTAAATCTCCTCTGCACCCTTTTCAAAGCTTCCACATCCTTCTTATAATGCGGTGACCAGAACTGTACACAATACTCCAAGTGCGGCCGCACCAGAGTTTTGTACAGCTTCACCATAACCTCTTGGTTCTGGAACTCGATCCCTCTATTAATCAAAGCTAAAACACTGTATGCCTTCTTAACAGCCCTGTCACCCTGGGTGGCAACTTTCAAGGATCTGTGTTCATGGACACCAAGATCTCTCTGCTCATCTATACTACGAAGCATCTTACCATTAGCCCTGTACTTTGCCTTCTGGTTACTCCTACCGAAGTGCATCACCTCACACTTGTCTGCATTAAACTCCATTTGTCACCTCTCAGACCAGCTCTGCAGCTTATCTATGTCCCTCTGCAACCAATCCTTTGTCACTATCCACAACTCCACCTATCTTAGTGTTGTCTGCAAATTTACTAACCCATCCTTCTACGCACTCATCCAGGTCATTTATAAAAATGACAAACAGCAGTGGACCCAACACCCACCCCTGCGGTACACCACCAGTAACTGGTCTCCAGGATGAACGTTTCCCATCAACTACCACCCTCTGTCTTCTTTCAGCGGGCTAACTTCCGATCCAAACTGCTATATCTCCCACAATTCCATTCCTCTGCATTTTGTACAATAGTCTGTTATGCGGAACCTTATCGAACGCCTTGCTGAAATCCATATACTCCACATCAACCGGTTTACTCTCATCCACCTGTTTGGTCACCTTCTCAAAGAACTCAATAAGGTTTGTGAAGCACGACCTTCCCTTCACAAAACCGTGCTGACTATCCCGAATCAATTTATTCTTTTCTAGATGATTGTAAATCCTATCCCATATAACCTTTTCCAACACTTTACCGACAGCTGAGGTAAGGCTCACTGGCCGATAATTACCAGGGTTGTCTCTACTCCCCTTCTTGAACAGGGGAACCACAATTGCTATCCTCCAGTCATCTGGCACTATTCCTGTAGACAATGATGAGTGAAAGATCAATGCCAAAGGCTCGGCAATCTCCTCCCTGGATTCTCAGAGGATCCGAGGATAAATCCCATCCGGCCCAGGGGACATAGCTATCTTCACCCTCTGTAGGATTTCAAAAACCTCTTCCTTGTGAACCTCAATCCCACTTAGTCCAGTAGCCTGTATGTCTGTATTCTCCTCGACAACATTGTGGTTTTCTAGAGTGAATACTGTTGAAAAATATTCATTTAGCGCTTCCCCTATCTCATCTGACTCCACACACAACTTACCACTACTATCCTTGATTGGGCCTCATCTTACTTTTGTCATTCTTTTATTCCTTAAATACCGAGAGAAAGCCTGAGGGTTTACCCTGATCCTATCCGCCAACAACTTCTCATGTCTCCTCCTGGATCTTCTGAGCTCTCTCTTTCGGTCTTTCCTGGCTACCTTGTAACCCTCAATCACCCTAACTGAGCCTTCACATCTGAAAGTAACAGAAGCCTTCTTCTTCCTCTTGACCAGAGATTCCACTTCCTTCGTAAACCACGGCTCCCGCACCCTACAGCTTCCTCCCTGCCTGACAGGTACATACTTACCTAGGACACACAGGAGCTTTTCCTTGAATAAGCTCCACATTTCTATTGTGCCCATCCACTGCAGTTTCCTTCCCCATCCTATGCTCCCTAAATCTTGCATAATCTCTTCGTAATTGCCTTTCCCCCAGCTATAACTCTTGCCCAGTGGTGTACACCTATCCCTTTCCATCACTGAAGTAAACATAACAGAATTGTGATCGCTATCACCAAGGTGATCAACGACTTGGAAATCTAACACCTGGCCAGGATCATCACCCAGTACTGATGTGGTCACTGCACCCCAATTCCATCAGTCACTGCATCCCATTTCACTCAGTCACTGTATCCCGTTTCTCACTGAGGCTGCATTCAATTTCCGTCAATCACTGCATCCCATTTCCGTCAGTCAAGGCATCCCATTTCCCATAGTCACTGCATCCCATTTCACTCAGTCACTGCATCTCCTTCACCATAGTCACTGCATTCCATTTCCATCAGTCACTGTTTCCCGTATCTCACAGGCGCTGCATTCAATTTCCCACACTCACTGCATCCCATTTCCCATAGTCACAGCATCTCCTTTCCCTCAGTCTCTGCATCGCATTTCACTCAGTCAATGCTTCCCATGTCCCACAGTCACTGCATCCCATTTCTCTCTGTCACTGCATCTCATTTCACTCAGTCACTGCATCCCATTTCACAGAGTCACTGCATCTCCTTTCCATCAGTCACTGCGTCCCATTTCACTCAGTCACTGCATCCCATTTCCCACTGTCACTGCATCCCATTTCCCAGTCACTGCATCCGATTTCCCTCAGTCACTGCATACCATTGCCCTCAGTCACTGCATCCCATTTCACTCAGTCACTGCATCCCATTACCCTCAGTCACTGCATCCCATTAACTTCAGTCGCAGGATCCAATTTCAAACAGACACTGCATCACATTTCCGTCAGTCACTGCATCCCATTTCCGTCAGACACTGCATGCCATTTCCATCAGTCACTGCATCCCATTTCCCTCAGTCACTGCAACCCATTTCCCTCAGTCAATGTATCCCATTTGCATCAGTCACTGCATCCCATTTCACACAATCACTGCATCCCATTTCACTCAGACACTGCATCTCATTTCCTTCAGTCACTGCATCCCATTTCTCTCAGTCACTGCGTCCCATTTCCATCAGTCACTGCATCACATTTCCGTCAATCACTGCGTCCCATTCCCGTCAGTCAAGGCATCCCATTTCCGTGTGTCACTGCATTCCAATTCACTCAGTCACTGCATCGCATTTCCCACAGTCACTGTATCCCATTTCCATCAGTCACTATATCCCATTTCCATCAGTCATTGCAACCCATTTTCCCTCAGTCACTGCATCCCATTTCACACAATCAGTGCATCCCATTTCATTCAGTGACGAAATCACATTTCCGTCAGTCACTGCATCCCATTTCACTCAGTCACTGCATCCCATTTGCATCCGTCACTGCATCCCATTTCAAGCAGTCACTGCATCACATTTCACTCAGTCACTGCATCCCATTTCACTCAATCACTGCATCTCCTTCACCACAGTCACTGCATCACATTCCCATCAGTCACTGTTTCCCGTATCTCACAGACGATGCATTCCATTTCCCACACTCACTGCATCCCTTTTCCCATAGTCAGAGCATCTCCTTTCCCTCAGTCTCTGCATCGCATTTCACTCAGTGATTGCATCCTCCTTCCTACAAATACTGCATCCCATTTCCCTCAGTCACTGCATCGCATTTCACTCAGTCACTGCATCGCATTTCACTCAGTCACTGCATCCCATTTCACTCAGTGACTGAATCACATTTCACTCAGTCAGTGCATCACATTTCACTCAGTCAGTGCATCCCATTTCCCTCAGTCACTGCATCCCAATTCCCTAAGTCACTGCATCCTACGTCCGTGTGTCACTGCATCCCATGTCCGTGTGTCACTGCATCCCATGTCTCTCAGTCACTGCATCTCATGTCCCTCAGTCACTGCATCCCATGTTCCTCAGTCACTGCATCCCATTTCATTCAGTCAGTGCGTCCCTTTTCGGTCAGGCACTGTATCCCATTTCCCTCAGTCACTGTGCCCCAAGCCCGCTCGGGCACTGATTCCCTATTAACTCAGTCACTCCTTCCCAGTACCTCTTTCACTGCAGCTCATGTCACTTTGTCACTGCATCACATTTCCATCATACAGTGCATCTCATTTCACTCATTCACTGCATCCCATTTCACGCAGTCACTGCCTCCCATTTCACTCAGTCACTGCATCCCATTTCACTCAATCACTGCATCCCATTTCACTCAATCACTGCATCCCATTTCCCTCAGTCACTGCATCCCATTTCACAAAATCAGTGCATCCCATTTCATTCAGTGACTGCATCACATTTCACTCAGTCACTGCATCCCATTTCCCTCAGTCAGTGCATCTCATTTCCCTCAGTCACTGCATCTCATTTCTCTCAGTCACTGCATCCCATTTCCCTCAGTCACTGCATCACATTTCCGTCAGTCACTGCATCCCATTTCACTCAGTCACTGCATCCCATTTGCATCCGTCACTGCATCCCATTTCACTCAGTCACTGCATCCCATTTCACTCTGTCACTGCATCCCCTTTCACTCTGTCACTGCATCCCATTTCACGCAGTCACTGCATCCCATTTCACTCAGTCGCTGCATCCCCTTCACCATAGTCACTGCATCCCATTTCCATCAGTCACTCTTTCCCGTATCTCACAGACAGTGCAGTCAATGCTTCTCATTTTACTCAGTCTCTGCACCTCATGTCGCTCTGTCGCTGCATCCAATTTCCATCAGTCAGTGCATCTCATTTCACTCAGTCAGTGCATCGCATTTCACTCAGTCACTGCATCGCATTTCACTCAGTCACTACTTCCCAGTACCTCAGTCACTGCATCCCATTTCCCTCAGTCACTGCATCACATTTCAATCAGACACTGCATCTCATTTCACTCAGTCACTGCACCTCATGTCACTCTGTCACTGCATCCAATTTCCATCAGTCACTGCATCCCATTTCACTCAGTGATGCATCCCATTTCACTCAGTGACTGCATCCCAATTCACTCAGTGACTGAATCACATTTCACTCAGTCACTGCATCGCATTTCATGCAGTCACTGCATCCAATTTCACTCAGTCACTGCATCTCCTTCAACACAGTTACTGCATCCCATTTCCATCAGTCACTGTTTCCCGTATCTCACAGACGCTGCATTCAATTTCCCACACTCAGTGCATCCCATTTCCCATAGTCACAGCATCTCCTTGCCCTCAGTCTCATCATCTCATTTCACTCAGTGATTGCATCCTTCTTCCCACAAATAATGCACCCCAATTCCCTCAGTCACTGCATCCCATTTCCGTCAGTCACTGCATCTCATTTCACTCGGTCAGTGCAACCCATTTCCCTCAGTCACTGCATCCGATTTCACTCAGTCACTGCATCCCATTTCACCCAGTCACTGCATCCCATTGCACTCAGTGATGCATCCCGTTTCACTGAGCAACTGCATCCAATTTCACTCAGTGACGAAATCACATTTCCGTCAGTCACTGCATCCGATTTCACTCAGTCACTGCATCACATTTCCCTCAGTCACTGCATCCCATTTCAAGCAGTCACTGCATCACATTTCACTCAGTCACTGCATCCCATTTCACTCAATCACTGCATCTCCTTCACCACAGTCACTGCATCACATTCCCATCAGTCACTGTTTCCCGTATCTCACAGACGATCCACACTCACTGCATCCCATTTCCCATAGTCAGAGCATCTCCTTTCCCTCAGTCTCTGCATCGCATTTCACTCAGTGATTGCATCCTCCTTCCTACAAATACTGCATCCCATTTCCCTCAGTCACTGCATCCCATTTCACTCTGACACTGCGTCCCATTTCCCTCAGACACTGCATCCCATTTCCGTCAGTCACTACATCCCATTTCCCTCAGTCGCAGCATCCTATACCCCTCAGACACTGCATTTCCTTTCCTTAAGACACTGCATCGCATTTCACTCAGTCACTGCATCCCATTTCACTCAGTCACTGCAGCCATTTCCATCAGTCACTGCATCCCATTACCCTCAGTCACGGCATCCCATCACCCTCAGTCACAGCATCCCATTTCCCACAGACACTGCATTTCCTTTCCCTTAGTCACTGCAACTCATTTTCACCAGTCACTGCATCCCATTTTATTCCCCACTGGATCTCATTTCACGCAGTCACTGCATCGCATTTCACTCAGTCACAGCATCACATTCCACTCAGTCACTGCATCCCATTCCACTCAGTCACTGCATCCCATTCCACTCAGTCACTGCATCACATTTCCCTCAGTCACTGCATCCCATTTCCTCAGTCACTGCATCTCCTTTCCACAGTCACGGCAATTCCATTTCACTCAGTCACTGTGTCCCATTTCACTCAGTCACTGCATCCCATTTCCATCAGTCACTGCGTCCCATTTCCCACTGTCACTGCATCCCATTTCCCAGTCACTGCATCCCATTTCCCTCAGTCACTGCATCCCATTTCCATCAGTCACTGCATCCCATTTCCCACTGTCACTGCATCCCATTTCCCAGTCACTGCATCCCATTTCCCTCAGTCACTGCATCCCATTTCCCTCAGTCACTGCATGCCATTTCCTCAGTCACTGCATCTCCTTTCCACAGTCACGGCAATTATATTTCACTCAGTCACTGCGTCCCATTTCACTCAGTCACTGCGTCCAATTTCCATCAGTCACAGCATCCCATTGCCGTCAGTCACTGCATCCCATTGTCCTCAGTCACTGCATCCCATTTCCCTCAGTCACTGCATCCCATTTCACTCAGTCACTGCATCTCATTTCGCTCAGACACTGCATCCCATTTCCGTCGGTCACGCCATCCCATTTCCCTCAGTCGCAGCATCCTATACCGCTCAGACACTGCATTTCCTTTCCTTAAGACACTGCATCGCATTTCACTCAGTGACTGCATCACATTTCACTCAGTCACTGCATCCCATTTCCCTCAGTCAGTGCATCTCATTTCCCTCAGTCACTGCATCTCATTTCCCTCAGTCACTGCATCCCATTTCCCTCAGTCACTGCATCACATTTCCGTCAGTCACTGCATCCCATTTCACTCAGTCACTGCATCCCATTTGCATCCGTCACTGCATCCCATTTCACTCAGTCACTGCATCCCATTTCACTCTGTCACTGCATCCCCTTTCACTCTGTCACTGCATCCCATTTCACGCAGTCACTGCATCCCATTTCACTCAGTCGCTGCATCCCCTTCACCATAGTCACTGCATCCCATTTCCATCAGTCACTCTTTCCCGTATCTCACAGACAGTGCATTCAATGCTTCTCATTTTACTCAGTCTCTGCACCTCATGTCGCTCTGTCGCTGCATCCAATTTCCATCAGTCAGTGCATCTCATTTCACTCAGTCAGTGCATCGCATTTCACTCAGTCACTGCATCGCATTTCACTCAGTCACTACTTCCCAGTACCTCAGTCACTGCATCCCATTTCCCTCAGTCACTGCATCACATTTCAATCAGACACTGCATCTCATTTCACTCAGTCACTGCACCTCATGTCACTCTGTCACTGCATCCAATTTCCATCAGTCACTGCATCCCATTTCACTCAGTGATGCATCCCATTTCACTCAGTGACTGCATCCCAATTCACTCAGTGACTGAATCACATTTCACTCAGTCACTGCATCGCATTTCATGCAGTCACTGCATCCAATTTCACTCAGTCACTGCATCTCCTTCAACACAGTTACTGCATCCCATTTCCATCAGTCACTGTTTCCCGTATCTCACAGACGCTGCATTCAATTTCCCACACTCAGTGCATCCCATTTCCCATAGTCACAGCATCTCCTTGCCCTCAGTCTCATCATCTCATTTCACTCAGTGATTGCATCCTTCTTCCCACAAATAATGCACCCCAATTCCCTCAGTCACTGCATCCCATTTCCGTCAGTCACTGCATCTCATTTCACTCGGTCAGTGCAACCCATTTCCCTCAGTCACTGCATCCGATTTCACTCAGTCACTGCATCCCATTTCACCCAGTCACTGCATCCCATTGCACTCAGTGATGCATCCCGTTTCACTGAGCAACTGCATCCAATTTCACTCAGTGACGAAATCACATTTCCGTCAGTCACTGCATCCGATTTCACTCAGTCACTGCATCACATTTCCCTCAGTCACTGCATCCCATTTCAAGCAGTCACTGCATCACATTTCACTCAGTCACTGCATCCCATTTCACTCAATCACTGCATCTCCTTCACCACAGTCACTGCATCACATTCCCATCAGTCACTGTTTCCCGTATCTCACAGACGATCCACACTCACTGCATCCCATTTCCCATAGTCAGAGCATCTCCTTTCCCTCAGTCTCTGCATCGCATTTCACTCAGTGATTGCATCCTCCTTCCTACAAATACTGCATCCCATTTCCCTCAGTCACTGCATCCCATTTCACTCTGACACTGCGTCCCATTTCCCTCAGACACTGCATCCCATTTCCGTCAGTCACTACATCCCATTTCCCTCAGTCGCAGCATCCTATACCCCTCAGACACTGCATTTCCTTTCCTTAAGACACTGCATCGCATTTCACTCAGTCACTGCATCCCATTTCACTCAGTCACTGCAGCCATTTCCATCAGTCACTGCATCCCATTACCCTCAGTCACTGCATCCCATCACCCTCAGTCACAGCATCCCATTTCCCACAGACACTGCATTTCCTTTCCCTTAGTCACTGCAACTCATTTTCACCAGTCACTGCATCCCATTTTATTCCCCACTGGATCTCATTTCACGCAGTCACTGCATCGCATTTCACTCAGTCACAGCATCACATTCCACTCAGTCACTGCATCCCATTCCACTCAGTCACTGCATCCCATTCCACTCAGTCACTGCATCACATTTCCCTCAGTCACTGCATCCCATTTCCTCAGTCACTGCATCTCCTTTCCACAGTCACGGCAATTCCATTTCACTCAGTCACTGTGTCCCATTTCACTCAGTCACTGCATCCCATTTCCATCAGTCACTGCGTCCCATTTCCCACTGTCACTGCATCCCATTTCCCAGTCACTGCATCCCATTTCCCTCAGTCACTGCATCCCATTTCCATCAGTCACTGCTTCCCATTTCCCACTGTCACTGCATCCCATTTCCCAGTCACTGCATCCCATTTCCCTCAGTCACTGCATCCCATTTCCCTCAGTCACTGCATGCCATTTCCTCAGTCACTGCATCTCCTTTCCACAGTCACGGCAATTATATTTCACTCAGTCACTGCGTCCCATTTCACTCAGTCACTGCGTCCAATTTCCATCAGTCACAGCATCCCATTGCCGTCAGTCACTGCATCCCATTGTCCTCAGTCACTGCATCCCATTTCCCTCAGTCACTGCATCCCATTTCACTCAGTCACTGCATCTCATTTCGCTCAGACACTGCATCCCATTTCCGTCGGTCACGCCATCCCATTTCCCTCAGTCGCAGCATCCTATACCGCTCAGACACTGCATTTCCTTTCCTTAAGACACTGCATCGCATTTCACTCAGTCACTGCATCCCATTTCACTCAGTCACTGCATCCATTTCCATCAGTCACTGCATCCCATTACCCTCAGTCACTGCATCCCATTACCCTCAGTCGCAGCATCCCATTTCAAACAGACACTGCATTTCCTTTCCCTGAGTCACTGCATCTCATTTCCACCAGTCACTGCATCACATTTCACTCCCCACTGCATCCCATTTCACTCAGCCACTGCATCCCATTTCACTCAGCCACTGCATCCCAGTTCACATAGTCACCGCATCCCACTTCACACAGTCACCACATCCCAGTTCACAAAGTCACCGCATCCCAGTTCCGTCAGTCACTGCATCCCAGTTCCATCAGTCACTGTTTCCGATTTCTATCAGTCACTGCGCGCATTTCACTCAGTCACTGCATCTCATTTCACTCATTCACTGCATCCCATTTCACTCAGTCACTGCATCCCATTTCACTCAGTCACTGCATCCCATTCCACTCAGTCACTGCATCCCATTCCACTCAGTCACTGCATCCCATTTCACTCAGTCAGTGCGTCGCATTTCACTCAGGCACTGTATCCCATTTCCCTAAGTCAGTGCACCCCAAGCCCGCTCAGGGACTGCATCCCTATTAACTCAGTCACTCCTTCCCAGTACCTCCGTCACTGCATCCCATTTCACTCAGTCACTGCTTCCATTTCCATCAGTCACTGCATCCCATTACCCTCAGTCACTGCATCTCATTTCACTCGGTCAGTGCATCCCATTTCACTCAGTCACTGCATCACATTTCCCTCAGTCACTGCATCACATTTCCCTCAGTCACTGCATCCCATTTTATTCCCCACTGGATCTCATTTCACGCAGTCACTGCATCGCATTTCACTCAGTCACAGCATCACATTCCACTCAGTCACTGCATCCGATTTCACTCAGTCACTGCATCCCATTCCACTCAGTCACTGCATCCCATTTTATTCCCCACTGGATCTCATTTCACGCAGTCACTGCATCGCATTTCACTCAGTCACAGCATCACATTCCACTCAGTCACTGCATCCGATTTCACTCAGTCACTGCATCCCATTCCACTCAGTCACTGCATCCCATTTCCCTCAGTCACTGCATCACATTTCCCTCAGTCACTGCATCCCATTTCCTCAGTCACTGCATCTCCTTTACACAGTCACGGCAATTCCATTTCACTCAGTCACTGCGTCCCATTTCACTCAGTCACTGCGTCCCATTTCCATCAGTCACTGCGTCCCATTTCCCACTGTCACTGCATCCCATTTCCCAGTCACTGCATCCCATTTCACTCATTCACTGCATCCCATTTCCCTCAGTCACTGCATCACATTGCCCTCAGTCACTGCATCCCATTGTCCTCAGTCACTGCATCCCAATGTCCTCAGTCACTGCATCCCATTTCACTCAGTCTCTACATCCCATTTCACTCATTCACTGCATCCCATTACCCTCAGTCACTGCATCCCATTAACTTCAGTCGCAGGATCCGATTTCAAACAGACACTGCATACCATTTCCATCAGTCACTGCATCTCATTTCACTCAGTCACTGCATCCCATTTCACTCAGTCACTGCATCCCATTTCACTCACCCACTGCATCCCATTTCACTCAGCCACTGCATCCCATTTCACTCAGCCACTGCATCCCATTTCACTCAGCCACTGCATCCCAGTTCACATCGTCACCGCATCCCAGTTCACACAGTCACCACATCCCAGTTCACAAAGTCACCGCATCCCATTTCACTCAGTCAGTGCATCCCATTTCACATAGGCACTGTATCCCATTTCCCTAAGTCAGTGCATCCCAAGCCCGCTCAGGCACTGCATCCCTATTAACTCAGTCACTCCTTCCCAGTACCTCCGTCACTGCGTCCCATTTCACTCAGTCATTGCGTCCCATTTCCATCAGTCACTGCATCCCATTTCCTACAGTCACTACATCCCATTTCCCAGTCACTGCATCCCATTTCCCTCAGACACTGCATCCCATTTCCCTCAGTCACTGCATCCCATTGCCCTCAGTCACTGCATCCAATTGTCCTCAGTCACTGCATCCCATTTCCCTCAGTCACTGCATCCCATTTCACTCAGTCACTGCATCCCATTTCACTCAGTCACTGCATCGCATTTCACTCAGTCACTGCATCCCATTTCACTCAGTCACTGCATCCATTTCCATCAGTCAGTGCATCCCACTACCCGGACACTGCATCCCATCACCCTCAGTCGCAGCATCCCATTTCCCACAGACACTGCATTTCCTTTCCCTTAGTCACTGCATCTCATTTCCACCAGTCACTGCATCCCATTTCACTCCCCACTGCATCCCATTTCACTCAGCGACTGCATCCCAGTTCACATAGTCACCGCATCCCACTTCACACAGTCACCACATCCCAGTTCACAAAGTCACCGCATCCCAGTTCCGTCAGTCACTGCATCCCAGTTCCATCAGTCACTCTATCCGATTTCTATCAGTCACTGCGCGCATTTCACTCAGTCACTGCATCTCATTTCACTCATTCACTGCATCCCATTGTCCTCAGTCACTGCATCCCATTCCACTCAGTCACTGCATCCCATTGTCCTCAGTCACTGCATCCCATTTCACTCAGTCTCTACATCCCATTTCACTCAGTCTCTACATCCCATTTCACTCATTCACTGCATCCCATTACCCTCAGTCACTGCATCCCATTAACTTCAGTCGCAGGATCCCATTTCAAACAGACACTGCATACCATTTCCATCAGTCACTGCATCTCATTTCACTCAGTCACTGCATCCCATTTCACTCAGTCACTGCATCCCATTTCACTCAGTCATTGCATCCCATTTCAGTCAGCCACTGCATCCCCGTTCACATAGTCACCGCATCCCAGTTCACACAGTCACCACATCCCAGTTCACAAAGTCACCGCATCCCATTTCCGTCAGTCACTGCATCACAGTTCCATCAGTCACTGTATCCGATTTCTATCAGTCACTGCGCGCATTTCACGCAGTCACTGCATCGCATTTCACTCAGTCACTGCATCCCATTTCACTCAGTCACTGCATCCCATTCCACTCAGTCACTGCATCCCATTGCACTCAGTCACTGCATCCCATTCCACTCAGTCACTGCATCCCATTTCACTCAGTCAGTGCGTCACATTTCACTCAGGCACTGTATCCCATTTCCCTAAGTCACTGCACCCCAAGCCCGCTCGGGCACTGCATCCCTATTAACTCAGTCACTCCTTCCCAGTACCTCCGACACTGCATCCCATTTCACTCAGTCACTGCTTCCATTTCCATCAGTCACTGCATCCCATTACCCTCAGTCCCAGCATCCCATTTCCCACAGACACTGCATTTCATTTCCCAAAGACACTGCATCTTATTTCCACCAGTCACTGCTTCCCGTTTCATTCCCCAATGCATCTCATTTCACGCAGTCACTGCATCGCATTTCACTCAGTCACTGCATCCCATTTCACTCAGTCGCTGCATCCCATTCCACTCAGTCACTGCATCCCATTCCACTCAGTCACTGCAGCCCATTCAACTCAGTCACTGCTTACCATTTCACTCAGTGAGTGCATCACATTTGCCTCAGTCACTGCATCCTATTTCCTCAGTCACTGCATCTCCTTTCCACAGTCACGGCAATTCCATTTCACTCAGTCACTGCGTCCCATTTCACTCAGTCACTGCGTCCCATTTCCATCAGTCACTGCATCCCATTTCCCAGTCACTGCATCCCATTTCCCTCAGTCACTGCATCCCATTTCCCTCAGTCACTGCATCCCATTTCCTCAGTCACTGCATCTCCTTTCCACAGTAACGGCAATTACATTTCACTCAGTCACTGCGTCCCATTTCACTCAGTCACTGCATCCCATTTCACTCAGTCACTGCATCCAGTTCCATCAGTCACTGCATCCCATTACCCTCAGTCACTGCATCCCATTACCCTCAGTCGCAGCATCCCATTTCCCACAGACACTGCATTTCCTTTCCCTTAGTCACTGCATCTCATTTCCACCAGTCACTGCATCCCATTTCACTCCCCACTGCATCCCATTTCACTCAGCCACTGCATCCCTTTTCACTCAGCCACTGCATCCCAGTTCACATAGTCACCGCATCCCACTTCACACAGTCACCACATCCCAGTTCACAAAGTCACCGCATCCCAGTTCCGTCAGTCACTGCATCCCAGTTCCATCAGTCACTGTATCCGATTTCTATCAGTCACTGCGTGCATTTCACTCAGTCACTGCATCTCATTTCACTCATTCAGTGCATCCCATTTCACTCAGTCACTGCATCCCATTTCACTCAGTCACTGCATCCCATTTCACTCAGTCACTGCATCCCATTTCACTCAGTCAGTGCGTCGCATTTCACTCAGGCACTGTGTCCCATTTCCCTAAGTCAGTGCACCCCAAGCCCGCTCAGGGACTGCATCCCTATTAACTCAGTCACTCCTTCCCAGTACCTCCGTCACTGCATCCCATTTCACTCAGTCACTGCTTCCATTTCCATCAGTCACTGCATCCCATTACCCTCAGTCACTGCATCCCATTCCACTCAGTCACTGCATCCCATTCCACTCACTCACTGCATCCCATTCCACTCAGTCACTGCATCCCATTCCACTCAGTCAGTGCGTCACATTTCACTCAGGCACTGTATCCCATTTCCCTAAGTCACTGCACCCCAAGCCTGCTCGGGCACTGCATCCCGATTAACTCAGTCACTCCTTCCCAGTACCTCCGACACTGCATACCATTTCACTCAGTGAGTGCATCACATTTGCCTCAGTCACTGCATCCTATTTCCTCAGTCACTGCATCTCCTTTCCACAGTCACGGCAATTCCATTTCACTCAGTCACTGCGTCCCATTTCACTCAGTCACTGCGTCCCATTTCCATCAGTCACTGCATCCCATTTCCCACTGTCACTGCATCCCATTTCACTCAGTCAGTGCATCCCATTTCACTCAGTCACTGCATCCCATTTCACTCAGTCACTGCATCCCATTTCACTCAGTCACTGCATCCCATTCCACTCAGTCACTGCATCCCATTTCACTCAGTCAGTGCGTCGCATTTCACTCAGGCACTGTATCCCATTTCCCTAAGTCAGTGCACCCCAAGCCCGCTCAGGGACTGCATCCCTATTAACTCAGTCACTCCTTCCCAGTACCTCCGTCACTGCATCCCATTTCACTCAGTCACTGCTTCCATTTCCATCAGTCACTGCATCCCATTACCCTCAGTCACTGCATCCCATTCCACTCAGTCACTGCATCCCATTTCACTCAGTCACTGTATCACATTTCCCTCAGTCACTGCATCTCATTTCCACCAGTCACTGCATCCCATTTTATTCCACACTGGATCTCATTTCACTCAGTCACTGCATCTCATTTCACTCATTCACTGCATCCCATTTCACGCAGTCACTGCATCGCATTTCACTCAGTCACTGCATCCCATTTGACTCAGTCACTGCATCCCATTCCACTCAGTCACTGCATCCCATTTCACTCAGTCAGTGCGTCACATTTCACTTGGGCACTGTATCCCATTTCCCTAAGTCACTGCACCCCAAACCCGCTCGGGCACTGCATCCCTATTAACTCAGTCACTCCTTCCCAATACCTCCGTCACTGCAGCCCATTTCACTCAGTCACTGCTTCCATTTCCATCAGTCACTGCATCCCATTACCCTCAGTCCCAGCATCCCCTTTCCCACAGACACTGCATTTCATTTCCCTAAGACACTGCATCTTATTTCCACCAGTCAATGGATCCCATTTCATTCCCCACTGCATCTCATTTCCACCAGTCACTGCATCCCATTTTATTCCACACTGGATCTCATTTCACGCAGTCACTGCATCGCATTTCACTCAGTCACTGCATCGCATTTCACTCAGTCACAGCATCACATTCCACTCAGTCAATGCATCCCATTTCCCTCAGTCACTGCATCCCATTTCCTCAGTCACTGCATCTCCTTTCCACAGTCACGGCAATTCCATTTCACTCAGTCACTGCGTCCCATTTCCATCAGTCACTGCATCCCATTTCCCACTGTCACTGCATCCCATTCCACTCAGTCACTGCATCCCATTTCACTCAGTCACTGCATCACATTTCCCTCAGTCACTGCATCTCATTTCCACCAGTCACTGCATACCATTTCATTCCCCACTGGATCTCATTTAACGCAGTCACTGCATCGCATTTCACTCAGTCACTGCATCCCATTTCACTCAGTCACTGCATCCCATTCCACTCAGTCAATGCATCACATTTCCCTCAGTCACAGCATCCCATTGCTCTCAGTCACTGCATCCCATTGTCCTCAGTCACTGCATCCCATTTACCTCAGTCACTGCATCCCATTTCCTCAGTCACTGCATCTCCTTTCCACAGTAACGGCAATTACATTTCACTCAGTCACTGCGTCCCATTTCACTCAGTCACTGCATCCCATTTCACTCAGTCACTGCATCCAGTTCCATCAGTCACTGCATCCCATTACCCTCAGTCACTGCATCCCATTACCCTCAGTCGCAGCATCCCATTTCCCACAGACACTGCATTTCCTTTCCCTTAGTCACTGCATCTCATTTCCACCAGTCACTGCATCCCATTTCACTCCCCACTGCATCCCATTTCACTCAGCCACTGCATCCCTTTTCACTCAGCCACTGCATCCCAGTTCACATAGTCACCGCATCCCACTTCACACAGTCACCACATCCCAGTTCACAAAGTCACCGCATCCCAGTTCCGTCAGTCACTGCATCCCAGTTCCATCAGTCACTGTATCCGATTTCTATCAGTCACTGCGCGCATTTCACTCAGTCACTGCATCTCATTTCACTCATTCAGTGCATCCCATTTCACTCAGTCACTGCATCCCATTTCACTCAGTCACTGCATCCCATTTCACTCAGTCACTGCATCCCATTTCACTCAGTCAGTGCGTCGCATTTCACTCAGGCACTGTATCCCATTTCCCTAAGTCAGTGCACCCCAAGCCCGCTCAGGGACTGCATCCCTATTAACTCAGTCACTCCTTCCCAGTACCTCCGTCACTGCATCCCATTTCACTCAGTCACTGCTTCCATTTCCATCAGTCACTGCATCCCATTACCCTCAGTCACTGCATCCCATTCCACTCAGTCACTGCATCCCATTCCACTCACTCACTGCATCCCATTCCACTCAGTCACTGCATCCCATTCCACTCAGTCAGTGCGTCACATTTCACTCAGGCACTGTATCCCATTTCCCTAAGTCACTGCACCCCAAGCCCGCTCGGGCACTGCATCCCGATTAACTCAGTCACTCCTTCCCAGTACCTCCGACACTGCATACCATTTCACTCAGTGAGTGCATCACATTTGCCTCAGTCACTGCATCCTATTTCCTCAGTCACTGCATCTCCTTTCCACAGTCACGGCAATTCCATTTCACTCAGTCACTGCGTCCCATTTCACTCAGTCACTGCGTCCCATTTCCATCAGTCACTGCATCCCATTTCCATCAGTCACTGCATCCCATTTCCCACTGTCACTGCATCCCATTTCACTCAGTCAGTGCATCCCATTTCACTCAGTCACTGCATCCCATTTCACTCAGTCACTGCATCCCATTTCACTCAGTCACTGCATCCCATTCCACTCAGTCACTGCATCCCATTTCACTCAGTCAGTGCGTCGCATTTCACTCAGGCACTGTATCCCATTTCCCTAAGTCAGTGCACCCCAAGCCCGCTCAGGGACTGCATCCCTATTAACTCAGTCACTCCTTCCCAGTACCTCCGTCACTGCATCCCATTTCACTCAGTCACTGCTTCCATTTCCATCAGTCACTGCATCCCATTACCCTCAGTCACTGCATCCCATTCCACTCAGTCACTGCATCCCATTTCACTCAGTCACTGTATCACATTTCCCTCAGTCACTGCATCTCATTTCCACCAGTCACTGCATCCCATTTTATTCCACACTGGATCTCATTTCACTCAGTCACTGCATCTCATTTCACTCATTCACTGCATCCCATTTCACGCAGTCACTGCATCGCATTTCACTCAGTCACTGCATCCCATTTGACTCAGTCACTGCATCCCATTCCACTCAGTCACTGCATCCCATTTCACTCAGTCAGTGCGTCACATTTCACTTGGGCACTGTATCCCATTTCCCTAAGTCACTGCACCCCAAACCCGCTCGGGCACTGCATCCCTATTAACTCAGTCACTCCTTCCCAATACCTCCGTCACTGCAGCCCATTTCACTCAGTCACTGCTTCCATTTCCATCAGTCACTGCATCCCATTACCCTCAGTCCCAGCATCCCCTTTCCCACAGACACTGCATTTCATTTCCCTAAGACACTGCATCTTATTTCCACCAGTCAATGGATCCCATTTCATTCCCCACTGCATCTCATTTCCACCAGTCACTGCATCCCATTTTATTCCACACTGGATCTCATTTCACGCAGTCACTGCATCGCATTTCACTCAGTCACTGCATCGCATTTCACTCAGTCACAGCATCACATTCCACTCAGTCAATGCATCCCAATTCCCTCAGTCACTGCATCCCATTTCCTCAGTCACTGCATCTCCTTTCCACAGTCACGGCAATTCCATTTCACTCAGTCACTGCGTCCCATTTCCATCAGTCACTGCATCCCATTTCCCACTGTCACTGCATCCCATTCCACTCAGTCACTGCATCACATTTCCCTCAGTCACTGCATCTCATTTCCACCAGTCACTGCATACCATTTCATTCCCCACTGGATCTCATTTAACGCAGTCACTGCATCGCATTTCACTCAGTCACTGCATCCCATTTCACTCAGTCACTGCATCCCATTCCACTCAGTCAATGCATCACATTTCCCTCAGTCACAGCATCCCATTGCTCTCAGTCACTGCATCCCATTGTCCTCAGTCAGTGCATCCCATTTCACTCAGTCTCTACATCCCATTTCACTCAGTCACTGCATCCCATTACCCTCAGACACTGCATCCCGTTAACTTCAGTCGCAGGATCCCATTTCAAACAGACACTCCATCCCATTTCCGTCAGTCACTGCATCCCATTTCCCTCAGTCACTGCATACCATTTCCATCAGTCACTGCATCTCATTTCACTCAGTCACTGCATCTCATTTCACTCAGTCACTGCATCCCATTTCACTCAGTCACTGCATCCCATTTCACTCAGCCACTGCATCCCATTTCACTCAGCCACTGCATCCCATTTCACAAAGTCACCGCATCCCAGTTCACACAGTCACCACATCCCAGTTCACAAAGTCATCGCATCCCATTTCCGTCAGTCACTGCATCCCCGTTCCATCAATCACTGTATCCGATTTCTATCAGTCACCGCGCATTTCACTCAGTCACTGCATCTCATTTCACTCATTCACTGCATCCAATTTCACGCAGTCACTGCATCGCATTTCACTCAGTCACTGCATCCCATTTGACTCAGTCACTGCATCCCATTCCACTCAGTCACTGCATCCCATTTCACTCAGTCAGTGCGTCACATTTCACTTGGGCACTGTATCACATTTCTCTAAGTCACTGCACCCCAAACCCGCTCCGGCACTGCATCCCTATTAACTCAGTCACTCCTTCCCAGTACCTCCGTCACTGCAGCCCATTTCACTCAGTCACTGCTTCCATTTCCATCAGTCACTGCATCCCATTACCCTCAGTCCCAGCATCCCCTTTCCCACAGACACTGCATTTCATTTCCCTAAGACACTGCATCTTATTTCCACCAGTCAATGCATCCCATTTCATTCCCCACTGCATCTCCTTTCCACAGTCACGGCAATTCCATTTCACTCAGTCACTGCGTCCCATTTCACTCAGTCACTGCGTCCCATTTCACTCAGTCACTGCATCCCATTACCCACAGTCACTGCATCCCATTAACTTCAGTGGCAGGATCCCATTTCAAACAGACACTGCATCCCATTTCCGTCAGTCACTGCATCCCATTTCCCTCAGTCACTGCATCCCACTTCCCTCAGTCACTGCATCCCATTTCACTCAGCCACTGCATCCCATTTCACTCAGCCACTGCATCCCAGTTCACATAGTCACCGCATCCCAGTTCACATAGTCACCGCATCCCAGTTCACACAGTCACCACATCCCAGTTCACAAAGTCACCGCATCCCATTTCCGTCAGTCACTGCATCCCAGTTCCATCAGTCACTGTATCCGATTTCTATCAGTCACAGCGCGCATTTCAAGCAGTCACTGCATCGCATTTCACTTAGTCACTGCATCCCATTTCACTCAGTCACTGCATCCCATTCCACTCAGTCACTGCATCCCATTCCACTCAGTCACTGCATCCCATTTCACTCAGTCACTGCATCCCATTTCACTCAGGCACTGTATCCCATTTCCCTCAGTCACTGCACCCCAAGCCCGCTCCGGCACTGCATCCCTATTAACTCAGTCACTCCTTCCCAGTACCTCCGACACTGCATCCCATTTCACTCAGTCACTGCTTCCATTTCCATCAGTCACTGCATCCCATTACCCTCAGTCCCAGCATCCCATTTCCCACAGACACTGCATTTCATTTCCCAAAGACACTGCATCTTATTTCCACCAGTCACTGCATCCCGTTTCATTCCCCAATGCATCTCATTTCACGCAGTCACTGCATCGCATTTCACTCAGTCACTGCATCCCATTTCACTCAGTCGCTGCATCCCATTCCACTCAGTCGCTGCATCCCATTCCACTCAGTCACTGCATCCCATTCCACTCAGTCACTGCATACCATTTCACTCAGTGAGTTCATCACATTTGCCTCAGTCACAGCATCCTATTTCCTCAGTCACTGCATCTCCTTTCCACAGTCACGGCAATTCCATTTCACTCAGTCACTGCGTCCCATTTCACTCAGTCACTGCGTCCCATTTCCATCAGTCACTGCATCCCATTTCCCACTGTCACTGCATCCCATTTCCCACTGTCACTGCATCCCATTTCCCTCAGTCACTGCATCCCATTTCCCTCAGTCAATGCATCCCATTTCCTCAGTCAATGCATCTCCTTTCCACAGTCACAGCAATTACATTTCACTCAGTCACTGCGGCCCATTTCACTCAGTCACTGCTCCAATTTCCATCAGTCACAGCATCCCACTGCCGTCAGTCACTGCATCCCATTGTCCTCAGTCACTGCATCCCATTTCCCTCAGTCACTGCATCCCATTTCCATCAGTCACTCCATCCCATTTCCCTCAGTCGCAGCATCCCATTACCCTCAGTCGCAGCATCCCGTTTCCCACAGACACTGCATTTCCTTTCCCTTAGTCACTGCATCTCATTTCCACCAGTCACTGCATCCCATTTCACACAGCCACTGCATCCCATTTCACTCAGTCACTGCATCCATTTCCATCAGTCACTGCATCCCATTACCCTCAGTCACTGCATCCCATTACCCTCAGTCGCAGCATCCCATTTCCAACAGACACTGCATTTCCTTTCCCTTAGTCACTGCATCTCATTTTCACCCGTCACTGCATCCCAGTTCCATCAGTCACTGTATCCGATTTCTATCAGTCACAGCGCGCATTTCACTCAGTCACTGCATCTCAATTCACTCAGTCACTGCATCCCATTTCACTCAGTCACTGCATCCCATTCCACTCAGTCACTGCATCCCATTTCACTCAGTCACTGCATCCCATTTCACTCAGTCACTGCATCCCATTTCCCTAAATCAGTGCACCCCAAGCCCGCTCAGGGACTGCATCCCTGTTAAGTCAATCACTCCTTCCCAGTACCTCGGTCACTGCATCCCATTTCGCTCAGTCACTGCTTCCATTTCCATCAGTCACTGCATCCCATTACCCTCAGTCACTGCATCCCATTCCACTCAGTCACTGCATCCCATTTCACTCAGTCACTGCATCCCATTTCACTCAGTCACTGCATCCCATTCCACTCAGTCACTGCATCACATTTCCCTGAGTCACTGCATCACATTTCCACCAGTCAGTGCATCCCATTTTATTCCCCACTGGATCTCATTTCATGCAGTCACTGCATCGCATTTCACTCAGTCACAGCATCACATTCCACTCAGTCACTGCATCCCATTTCACTCAGTCACTGCATCCCATTCCACTCAGTCACTGCATCCCATTTCCCTCAGTCACTGCATCCCATTTCCTCAGTCACTGCATCTCCTTTCCACAGTCACGGCAATTCCATTTCACTCAGTCACTGTGTCCCATTTCACTCAGTCACTGCGTCCCATTTCCATCAGTCACTGCGTCCCATTTCCCACGGTCACTGCATCCCATTTCCCTCAGTCACTGCATCCCATTTCCCTCAGTCACTGCATCCCATTGCCCTCAGTCACTGCATCCCATTGCCCTCAGTCACTGCATCCCATTGTCCTCAGTTACTGCATCCCATTGTCCTCAGTCACTGCATCCCATTTCACTCAGTCTCTACATCCCATTTCACTCATTCACTGCATCTCATTACCCTCAGTCAGTGCATCCCATTAACTTCAGTCGCAGGATCCCATTTCAAACAGACACTGCATACCATTTCCATCAGTCACTGCATCCCATTCCACTCAGTCACTGCATCCCATTCCACTCAGTCACTGCATCCCATTTCACTCAGTCACTGCATCCCATTTCACTCAGGCACTGTATCCCATTTCCCTCAGTCACTGCACCCCAAGCCCGCTCCGGCACTGCATCCCTATTAACTCAGTCACTCCTTCCCAGTACCTCCGACACTGCATCCCATTTCACTCAGTCACTGCTTCCATTTCCATCAGTCACTGCATCCCATTACCCTCAGTCCCAGCATCCCATTTCCCACAGACACTGCATTTCATTTCCCAAAGACACTGCATCTTATTTCCACCAGTCACTGCATCCCGTTTCATTCCCCAATGCATCTCATTTCACGCAGTCACTGCATCGCATTTCACTCAGTCACTGCATCCCATTTCACTCAGTCGCTGCATCCCATTCCACTCAGTCACTGCATCCCATTCCACTCAGTCACTGCATCCCATTCAACTCAGTCACTGCATACCATTTCACTCAGTGAGTGCATCACATTTGCGTCAGTCACAGCATCCTATTTCCTCAGTCACTGCATCTCCTTTCCACAGTCACGGCAATTCCATTTCACTCAGTCACTGCGTCCCATTTCACTCAGTCACTGCGTCCCATTTCCATCAGTCACTGCATCCCATTTCCCACTGTCACTGCATCCCATTTCCCACTGTCACTGCATCCCATTTCCCTCAGTCACTGCATCCCATTTCCCTCAGTCAATGCATCCCATTTCCTCAGTCAATGCATCTCCTTTCCACAGTCACAGCAATTACATTTCACTCAGTCACTGCGGCCCATTTCACTCAGTCACTGCTCCAATTTCCATCAGTCACAGCATCCCACTGCCGTCAGTCACTGCATCCCATTGTCCTCAGTCACTGCATCCCATTTCCCTCATTCACTGCATCCCATTTCCATCAGTCACTCCATCCCATTTCCCTCAGTCGCAGCATCCCATTACCCTCAGTCGCAGCATCCCATTTCCCACAGACACTGCATTTCCTTTCCCTTAGTCACTGCATCTCATTTCCACCAGTCACTGCATCCCATTTCACACAGCCACTGCATCCCATTTCACTCAGTCACTGCATCCATTTCCATCAGTCACTGCATCCCATTACCCTCAGTCACTGCATCCCATTACCCTCAGTCGCAGCATCCCATTTCCCACAGACACTGCATTTCCTTTCCCTTAGTCACTGCATCTCATTTTCACCCGTCACTGCATCCCAGTTCCATCAGTCACTGTATCCGATTTCTATCAGTCACTGCGCGCATTTCACTCAGTCACTGCATCTCAATTCACTCAGTCACTGCATCCCATTTCACTCAGTCACTGCATCCCATTCCACTCAGTCACTGCATCCCATTCCACTCAGTCACTGCATCCCATTTCACTCAGTCACTGCATCCCATTTCACTCAGTCACTGCATCCCATTTCCCTAAATCAGTGCAACCCAAGCCCGCTCAGGGACTACATCCCTGTTAAGTCAATCACTCCTTCCCAGTACCTCGGTCACTGCATCCCATTTCGCTCAGTCACTGCTTCCATTTCCATCAGTCACTGCATCCCATTACCCTCAGTCACTGCATCCCATTCCACTCAGTCACTGCATCCCATTTCACTCAGTCACTGCATCCCATTTCACTCAGTCACTGCATCCCATTTCACTCAGTCACTGCATCCCATTCCACTCAGTCACTGCATCACATTTCCCTGAGTCACTGCATCACATTTCCACCAGTCAGTGCATCCCATTTTATTCCCCACTGGATCTCATTTCATGCAGTCACTGCATCGCATTTCACTCAGTCACAGCATCACATTCCACTCAGTCACTGCATCCCATTCCACTCAGTCACTGCATCCCATTTCCCTCAGTCACTGCATCCCATTTCCTCAGTCACTGCATCTCCTTTCCACAGTCACGGCAATTCCATTTCACTCAGTCACTGTGTCCCATTTCACTCAGTCACTGCGTCCCATTTCCATCAGTCACTGCGTCCCATTTCCCACGGTCACTGCATCCCATTTCCCTCAGTCACTGCATCCCATTTCCCTCAGTCACTGCATCCCATTGCCCTCAGTCACTGCATCCCATTGTCCTCAGTTACTGCATCCCATTGTCCTCAGTCACTGCATCCCATTTCACTCAGTCTCTACATCCCATTTCACTCATTCACTGCATCCCATTACCCTCAGTCAGTGCATCCCATTAATTTCAGTCGCAGGATCCCATTTCAAACAGACACTGCATAACATTTCCATCAGTCACTGCATCTGATTTCACTCAGTCACTGCATCCCATTTCACTCAGCCACTGCATCCCATTTCACTCAGCCACTGCATCCCAGTTCACACAGTCACCGCATCCCAGTTCACAAAGTCACCGCATCCCATTTCCGTCAGTCACTGTATCCGATTTCTATCAGTCACCGCGCATTTCACTCAGTCACTGCATCTCATTTCACTCATGCACTGCATCCCATTTCACGCAGTCACTGCATCGCAATTCACTCAGTCACTGCATCCCATTTGACTCAGTCACTGCATCCCATTCGACTCAGTCACTGCATCCCATTCGACTCAGTCACTGCATCCCATTTCACTCAGTCAGTGCATCCCATTTCACATAGGCACAGTATCCCATTTCCCTAAGTCAATGCATCCCAAGCCCGCTCAGGCACTGCATCCCTATTAACTCAGTCACTCCTTCCCAGTACCTCCGTCACTGCGTCCCATTTCACTGAGTGACTGCGTCCCATTTCCATCAGTCACTGCATCCCATTTCCGACTGTCACTGCATCCCATTTCCCAGTCACTGCATCCCATTTCCCTCAGACACAGCATCCCATTTCCCTCAGTCACTGCATCCCATTGCCCTCAGTCACTGCATCCCATTGTCCTCAGTCACTGCATCCCATTGTCCTCAGTCACTGCATCCCATTTCCCTCAGTCACTGCATCCCATTTCACTCAGTCACTGCATCCCATTTCACTCAGTCACTGTATCCCATTTCACTCAGTCACTGCATCCCATTCCACTCAGTCACTGCATCCCATTTCCCTCTTTCACTGCATCACATTTCCCTCAGTCACTGCATCCCATTTCCTCAGTCACTGCATCTCCTTTCCACAGTCACGGCAATTCCATTTCACTCAGTCACTGCGTCCCATTTCACTCAGTCACTGCGTCCCATTTCACTCAGTCACTGTATCCCATTACCCTCAGTCACTGCATCCCATTAACTTCAGTGGCAGGATCCCATTTCAAACAGACACTGCATCCCATTTCCGTCAGTCACTGCATCCCATTTCCCTCAGTCACTGCATCCCATTTCCCTCAGTCACTGTATCCCATTTCCCTCAGTCACTGCATCCCACTTCCCTCAGTCACTGCATCCCATTTCACTCAGCCACTGCATCCCAGTTCACATAGTCACTGCATCCCAGTTCTCACAGTCACCACATCCCAGTTCACAAAGTCACCGCATCCCATTTCCGTCAGTCACTGCATCACAGTTCCATCAGTCACTGTATCCGATTTCTATCAGTCACTGCGCGCATTTCACGCAGTCACTGCATCGCATTTCACTCAGTCACTGCATCGCATTTCACTCAGTCACTGCATCCCATTCCACTCAGTCACTGCATCCCATTGCACTCAGTCACTGCATCCCATTGCACTCAGTCACTGCATCCCATTTCACTCAGTCAGTGCGTCACATTTCACTTGGGCACTGTATCACATTTCTCTAAGTCACTGCACCCCAAACCCGCTCCGGCACTGCATCCCTATTAACTCAGTCACTCCTTCCCAGTACCTCCGTCACTGCAGCCCATTTCACTCAGTCACTGCTTCCATTTCCATCAGTCACTGCATCCCATTACCCTCAGTCCCAGCATCCCCTTTCCCACAGACACTGCATTTCATTTCCCTAAGACACTGCATCTTATTTCCACCAGTCAATGCATCCCATTTCATTCCCCACTGCATCTCCTTTCCACAGTCACGGCAATTCCATTTCACTCAGTCACTGCATCCCATTTCACTCAGTCACTGCGTCCCATTTCACTCAGTCACTGCATCCCATTACCCTCAGTCACTGCATCCCATTAACTTCAGTGGCAGGATCCCATTTCAAACAGACACTGCATCCCATTTCCGTCAGTCACTGCATCCCATTTCCCTCAGTCACTGTCTCCCATTTCCCTCAGTCACTGCATCCCACTTCCCTCAGTCACTGCATCCCATTTCACTCAGCCACTGCATCCCATTTCACTCAGCCACTGCATCCCAGTGCACATAGTCAACGCATCCCAGTTCACATAGTCACCGCATCCCAGTTCACACAGTCACCACATCCCAGTTCACAAAGTCACCGCATCCCATTTCCGTCAGTCACTGCATCCCAGTTCCATCAGTCACTGTATCCGATTTCTATCAGTCACTGCGCGCATTTCAAGCAGTCACTGCATCCCATTCCACTCAGTCACTGCATCCCATTTCACTCAGTCACTGCATCCCATTTCACTCAGGCACTGTATCCCATTTCCCTAAGTCAGTGCACCCCAAGCCCGCTCCGGCACTGCATCCCTATTAACTCAGTCACTCCTTCCCAGTACCTCCGACACTGCATCCCATTTCACTCAGTCACTGCTTCCATTTCCATCAGTCACTGCATCCCATTACCCTCAGTCCCAGCATCCCATTTCCCACAGACACTGCATTTCATTTCCCAAAGACACTGCATCTTATTTCCACCAGTCACTGCATCCTGTTTCATTCCCCAATGCATCTCATTTCACGCAGTCACTGCATCGCATTTCACTCAGTCACTGCATCCCATTTCACTCAGTCGCTGCATCCCATTCCACTCAGTCACTGCATCCCATTCCACTCAGTCACTGCATCCCATTCAACTCAGTCACTGCATACCATTTCACTCAGTGAGTGCATCACATTTGCCTCAGTCACTGCATCCTATTTCCACAGTCACTGCATCTCCTTTCCACAGTCACGGCAATTCCATTTCACTCAGTCACTGCGTCCCATTTCACTCAGTCACTGCGTCCCATTTCCATCAGTCACTGCATCCCATTTCCCACTGTCACTGCATCCCATTTCCCACTGTCACTGCATCCCATTTCCCTCAGTCACTGCATCCCATTTCCCTCAGTCAATGCATCCCATTTCCTCAGTCACTGCATCTCCTTTCCACAGTCACAGCAATTACATTTCACTCAGTCACTGCGGCCCATTTCACTCAGTCACTGCGTCCAATTTCCATCAGTCACAGCATCCCACTGCCGTCAGTCACTGCATCCCATTTCCCTCAGTCACTGCATCCCATTTCCATCAGTCACTCCATCCCATTTCCCTCAGTCGCAGCATCCTATACCCCACAGACACTGCATTTCCTTTCCTTAGAAACACTGCATCGCATTTCACTCAGTCACTGCATCCCATTTCACTCAGTCACTGCATCCATTTCCATCAGTCACTGCATCCCATTACCCTCAGTCACTGCATCCCATTACCCTCAGTCGCAGCATCCCATTTCCCACAGACACTGCATTTCCTTTCCCTTAGTCACTGCATCTCATTTTCACCAGTCACTGCATCCCAGTTCCATCAGTCACTGTATCCGATTTCTATCAGTCACTGCGCGCATTTCACTCAGTCACTGCATCTCAATTCACTCAGTCACTGCATCCCATTTCACTCAGTCACTGCATCCCATTCCACTCAGTCACTGCATCCCATTCCACTCAGTAACTGCATCCCATTCCACTCAGTCACTGCATCCCATTTCACTCAGTCACTGCATCCCATTTGACTCAGGCACTGTATCCCATTTCCCTAAGTCAGTGCACCCCAAGCCCGCTCAGGGACTGCATCCCTGTTAAATCAATCACTCCTTCCCAGTACCTCGGTCACTGCATCCCATTTCGCTCAGTCACTGCTTCCATTTCCATCAGTCACTGCATCCCATTACCCTCAGTCACTGCATCCCATTCCACTCAGTCACTGCATCCCATTTCACTCAGTCACTGCATCCCATTTCACTCAGTCACTGCATCCCATTTCCCTCAGTCACTGCATCACATTTCCCTCAGTCACTGCATCTCATTTCCACCAGTCACTGCATCCCATTTTATTCCCCACTGGATCTCATTTCACGCAGTCACTGCATCGCATTTTACTCAGTCACAGCATCACATTCCACACAGTCACTGCATCCCATTTCACTCAGTCACTGCATCCCATTCCACTCAGTCACTGCATCCCATTTCCCTCAGTCACTGCATCCCATTTCCTCAGTCACTGCATCTCCTTTCCACAGTCACGGCAATTCCATTTCACTCAGTCACTGTGTCCCATTTCACTCAGTCACTGCGTCCCATTTCCCACTGTCACTGCATCCCATTTCCCAGTCACTGCATCCCATTTCCCTCAGTCACTGCATCCCATTTCCCACTGTCACTGCATCCCATTTCCCACTGTCACTGCATCCCATTTCCCAGTCACTGCATCCCATTTCCCTCAGTCACTGCATCCCATTTCCCTCAGTCACTGCATGCCATTTCCTCAGTCACTGCATCTCCTTTCCACAGTCACGGCAATTACATTTCACTCAGTCACTGCGTCCCATTTCACTCAGTCACTGCGTCCAATTTCCATCAGTCACAGCATCCCATTGCCGTCAGTCACTGCATCCCATTGTCCTCAGTCACTGCTTCCCATTTCCCTCAGTCACTGCATCCCATTTCACTCAGTCACTGCATCCCATTTCACTCAGTCACTGCATCCCATTTCGCTCAGACACTGCATCCCATTTCCGTCAGTCACTCCATCCCATTTCCCTCAGTCGCAGCATCCTATACCCCTCAGACACTGCATTTCCTTTCCTTAAGACACTGCATCGCATTTCACTCAGTCACTGCATCACATTTCCCTCAGTCACTGCATCTTATTTCCATCAGTCACTGCATCCCATTACCCTCAGTCACTGCATCCCATTACCCTCAGTCGCAGCATCCCATTTCCAACAGACACTGCATTTCCTTTCCCTTAGTCACTGCATCTCATGTCCACCAGTCACTGCATCCCATTTCACTCCCCACTGCATCCCATTTCATTCTGCCACTGCATCCCAGTTCACATAGTCACCGCATCCCACTTCACACAGTCACCACATCCCAGTTCACAAAGTCACCGCATCCCATTTCACTCAGTCACTGCTTCCATTTCCATCAGACACTGCATCCCATTCCCCTCAGTCACTGCATCCCATTCCACTCAGTCACTGCAACACATTTCCCTCAGTCAGTGCATCACATTTCCACCAGTCACTGCATCCCATTTTATTCCCCACTGGATCTCATTTCACGCAGTCACAGCATCGCATTTCACTCAGTCACAGCATCACATTCCACTCAGTCACTCCATCCCATTTCCCTCAGTCGCAGCATCCTATACCCCTCAGAAACTGCATTTCCTTTCCTTAAGACACTGCATCGCATTTCACTCAGTCACTGCATCACATTTCCCTCAGTCACTGCATCCATTTCCCTCAGTCACTGCATCCATTTCCATCAGTCACTGCATCCCATTACCCTCAGTCACTGCATCCCATTACCCTCAGTCGCAGCATCCCATTTCCATCAGTCACTGCATCCCATTACCCTCAGTCACTGCATCCCATTACCCTCAGTCGCAGCATCCCATTTCCAACAGACACTGCATTTCCTTTCCCTTAGTCACTGCATCTCATGTCCACCAGTCACTGCATCCCATTTCACTCCCCACTGCATCCCATTTCACTCTGCCACTGCATCCCAGTTCACATAGTCACCGCATCCCACTTCACAGTCACCACATCCCAGTTCACAAAGTCACCGCATCCCAGTTCCGTCAGTCACTGCATCCCAGTTCCATCAGTCACTGTATCCGATTTCTATCAGTCAGTGCGCGCATTTCACTCAGTCACTGCATCTCATTTCACTCATTCACTGCATCCCATTTCACTCAGTCACTGCATCCCATTCCACTCAGTCACTGCATCCCATTTCACTCAGTCAGTGCGTCGCATTTCACTCAGGCACTGTATCCCATTTCCCTAAGTCAGTGCACCCCAAGCCCGCTCAGGGACTGCATCACTATTAACTCAGTCACTCCTTCCCAGTACCTCCGTCACTGCATCCCATTTCACTCAGTCACTGCTTCCATTTCCATCAGTCACTGCATCCCATTACCCTCAGTCATTGCATCCCATTTCACTCAGTCACTGCATCCCATTTCCCTAAATCAGTGCACCCCAAGCCCGCTCAGGGACTGCATCCCTGTTAAGTCAATCACTCCTTCCCAGTACCTCGGTCACTGCATCCCATTTCGCTCAGTCACTGCTTCCATTTCCATCAGTCACTGCATCCCATTACCCTCAGTCACTGCATCCCATTCCACTCAGTCACTGCATCCCATTTCACTCAGTCACTGCATCCCATTTCACTCAGTCACTGCATCCCATTCCACTCAGTCACTGCATCACATTTCCCTGAGTCACTGCATCACATTTCCACCAGTCAGTGCATCCCATTTTATTCCCCACTGGATCTCATTTCATGCAGTCACTGCATCGCATTTCACTCAGTCACAGCATCACATTCCACTCAGTCACTGCATCCCATTTCACTCAGTCACTGCATCCCATTCCACTCAGTCACTGCATCCCATTTCCCTCAGTCACTGCATCCCATTTCCTCAGTCACTGCATCTCCTTTCCACAGTCACGGCAATTCCATTTCACTCAGTCACTGTGTCCCATTTCACTCAGTCACTGCGTCCCATTTCCATCAGTCACTGCATCCCATTTCCCTCAGTCACTGCATCCCATTTCCCTCAGTCACTGCATCCCATTGCCCTCAGTCACTGCATCCCATTGCCCTCAGTCACTGCATCCCATTGTCCTCAGTTACTGCATCCCATTGTCCTCAGTCACTGCATCCCATTTCACTCAGTCTCTACATCCCATTTCACTCATTCACTGCATCTCATTACCCTCAGTCAGTGCATCCCATTAACTTCAGTCGCAGGATCCCATTTCAAACAGACACTGCATACCATTTCCATCAGTCACTGCATCCCATTCCACTCAGTCACTGCATCCCATTCCACTCAGTCACTGCATCCCATTTCACTCAGTCACTGCATCCCATTTCACTCAGGCACTGTATCCCATTTCCCTCAGTCACTGCACCCCAAGCCCGCTCCGGCACTGCATCCCTATTAACTCAGTCACTCCTTCCCAGTACCTCCGACACTGCATCCCATTTCACTCAGTCACTGCTTCCATTTCCATCAGTCACTGCATCCCATTACCCTCAGTCCCAGCATCCCATTTCCCACAGACACTGCATTTCATTTCCCAAAGACACTGCATCTTATTTCCACCAGTCACTGCATCCCGTTTCATTCCCCAATGCATCTCATTTCACGCAGTCACTGCATCGCATTTCACTCAGTCACTGCATCCCATTTCACTCAGTCGCTGCATCCCATTCCACTCAGTCACTGCATCCCATTCCACTCAGTCACTGCATCCCATTCCACTCAGTCACTGCATACCATTTCACTCAGTGAGTGCATCACATTTGCGTCAGTCACAGCATCCTATTTCCTCAGTCACTGCATCTCCTTTCCACAGTCACGGCAATTCCATTTCACTCAGTCACTGCGTCCCATTTCACTCAGTCACTGCGTCCCATTTCCATCAGTCACTGCATCCCATTTCCCACTGTCACTGCATCCCATTTCCCACTGTCACTGCATCCCATTTCCCTCAGTCACTGCATCCCATTTCCCTCAGTCAATGCATCCCATTTCCTCAGTCAATGCATCTCCTTTCCACAGTCACAGCAATTACATTTCACTCAGTCACTGCGGCCCATTTCACTCAGTCACTGCTCCAATTTCCATCAGTCACAGCATCCCACTGCCGTCAGTCACTGCATCCCATTGTCCTCAGTCACTGCATCCCATTTCCCTCAGTCACTGCATCCCATTTCCATCAGTCACTCCATCCCATTTCCCTCAGTCGCAGCATCCCATTACCCTCAGTCGCAGCATCCCATTTCCCACAGACACTGCATTTCCTTTCCCTTAGTCACTGCATCTCATTTCCACCAGTCACTGCATCCCATTTCACACAGCCACTGCATCCCATTTCACTCAGTCACTGCATCCATTTCCATCAGTCACTGCATCCCATTACCCTCAGTCACTGCATCCCATTACCCTCAGTCGCAGCATCCCATTTCCCACAGACACTGCATTTCCTTTCCCTTAGTCACTGCATCTCATTTTCACCCGTCACTGCATCCCAGTTCCATCAGTCACTGTATCCGATTTCTATCAGTCACTGCGCGCATTTCACTCAGTCACTGCATCTCAATTCACTCAGTCACTGCATCCCATTTCACTCAGTCACTGCATCCCATTCCACTCAGTCACTGCATCCCATTCCACTCAGTCACTGCATCCCATTTCACTCAGTCACTGCATCCCATTTCACTCAGTCACTGCATCCCATTTCCCTAAATCAGTGCAACCCAAGCCCGCTCAGGGACTACATCCCTGTTAAGTCAATCACTCCTTCCCAGTACCTCGGTCACTGCATCCCATTTCGCTCAGTCACTGCTTCCATTTCCATCAGTCACTGCATCCCATTACCCTCAGTCACTGCATCCCATTCCACTCAGTCACTGCATCCCATTTCACTCAGTCACTGCATCCCATTTCACTCAGTCACTGCATCCCATTTCACTCAGTCACTGCATCCCATTCCACTCAGTCACTGCATCACATTTCCCTGAGTCACTGCATCACATTTCCACCAGTCAGTGCATCCCATTTTATTCCCCACTGGATCTCATTTCATGCAGTCACTGCATCGCATTTCACTCAGTCACAGCATCACATTCCACTCAGTCACTGCATCCCATTCCACTCAGTCACTGCATCCCATTTCCCTCAGTCACTGCATCCCATTTCCTCAGTCACTGCATCTCCTTTCCACAGTCACGGCAATTCCATTTCACTCAGTCACTGTGTCCCATTTCACTCAGTCACTGCGTCCCATTTCCATCAGTCACTGCGTCCCATTTCCCACGGTCACTGCATCCCATTTCCCTCAGTCACTGCATCCCATTTCCCTCAGTCACTGCATCCCATTGCCCTCAGTCACTGCATCCCATTGTCCTCAGTCACTGCATCCCATTTCACTCAGTCTCTACATCCCATTTCACTCATTCACTGCATCCCATTACCCTCAGTCAGTGCATCCCATTAATTTCAGTCGCAGGATCCCATTTCAAACAGACACTGCATAACATTTCCATCAGTCACTGCATCTGATTTCACTCAGTCACTGCATCCCATTTCACTCAGCCACTGCATCCCATTTCACTCAGCCACTGCATCCCAGTTCACACAGTCACCGCATCCCAGTTCACAAAGTCACCGCATCCCATTTCCGTCAGTCACTGTATCCGATTTCTATCAGTCACCGCGCATTTCACTCAGTCACTGCATCTCATTTCACTCATGCACTGCATCCCATTTCACGCAGTCACTGCATCGCAATTCACTCAGTCACTGCATCCCATTTGACTCAGTCACTGCATCCCATTCGACTCAGTCACTGCATCCCATTCGACTCAGTCACTGCATCCCATTTCACTCAGTCAGTGCATCCCATTTCACATAGGCACAGTATCCCATTTCCCTAAGTCAATGCATCCCAAGCCCGCTCAGGCACTGCATCCCTATTAACTCAGTCACTCCTTCCCAGTACCTCCGTCACTGCGTCCCATTTCACTGAGTGACTGCGTCCCATTTCCATCAGTCACTGCATCCCATTTCCGACTGTCACTGCATCCCATTTCCCAGTCACTGCATCCCATTTCCCTCAGACACAGCATCCCATTTCCCTCAGTCACTGCATCCCATTGCCCTCAGTCACTGCATCCCATTGTCCTCAGTCACTGCATCCCATTGTCCTCAGTCACTGCATCCCATTTCCCTCAGTCACTGCATCCCATTTCACTCAGTCACTGCATCCCATTTCACTCAGTCACTGTATCCCATTTCACTCAGTCACTGCATCCCATTCCACTCAGTCACTGCATCCCATTTCCCTCTTTCACTGCATCACATTTCCCTCAGTCACTGCATCCCATTTCCTCAGTCACTGCATCTCCTTTCCACAGTCACGGCAATTCCATTTCACTCAGTCACTGCGTCCCATTTCACTCAGTCACTGCGTCCCATTTCACTCAGTCACTGCATCCCATTACCCTCAGTCACTGCATCCCATTAACTTCAGTGGCAGGATCCCATTTCAAACAGACACTGCATCCCATTTCCGTCAGTCACTGCATCCCATTTCCCTCAGTCACTGCATCCCATTTCCCTCAGTCACTGTATCCCATTTCCCTCAGTCACTGCATCCCACTTCCCTCAGTCACTGCATCCCATTTCACTCAGCCACTGCATCCCAGTTCACATAGTCACTGCATCCCAGTTCTCACAGTCACCACATCCCAGTTCACAAAGTCACCGCATCCCATTTCCGTCAGTCACTGCATCACAGTTCCATCAGTCACTGTATCCGATTTCTATCAGTCACTGCGCGCATTTCACGCAGTCACTGCATCGCATTTCACTCAGTCACTGCATCGCATTTCACTCAGTCACTGCATCCCATTCCACTCAGTCACTGCATCCCATTGCACTCAGTCACTGCATCCCATTGCACTCAGTCACTGCATCCCATTTCACTCAGTCAGTGCGTCACATTTCACTTGGGCACTGTATCACATTTCTCTAAGTCACTGCACCCCAAACCCGCTCCGGCACTGCATCCCTATTAACTCAGTCACTCCTTCCCAGTACCTCCGTCACTGCAGCCCATTTCACTCAGTCACTGCTTCCATTTCCATCAGTCACTGCATCCCATTACCCTCAGTCCCAGCATCCCCTTTACCACAGACACTGCATTTCATTTCCCTAAGACACTGCATCTTATTTCCACCAGTCAATGCATCCCATTTCATTCCCCACTGCATCTCCTTTCCACAGTCACGGCAATTCCATTTCACTCAGTCACTGCATCCCATTTCACTCAGTCACTGCGTCCCATTTCACTCAGTCACTGCATCCCATTACCCTCAGTCACTGCATCCCATTAACTTCAGTGGCAGGATCCCATTTCAAACAGACACTGCATCCCATTTCCGTCAGTCACTGCATCCCATTTCCCTCAGTCACTGTCTCCCATTTCCCTCAGTCACTGCATCCCACTTCCCTCAGTCACTGCATCCCATTTCACTCAGCCACTGCATCCCATTTCACTCAGCCACTGCATCCCAGTGCACATAGTCAACGCATCCCAGTTCACATAGTCACCGCATCCCAGTTCACACAGTCACCACATCCCAGTTCACAAAGTCACCGCATCCCATTTCCGTCAGTCACTGCATCCCAGTTCCATCAGTCACTGTATCCGATTTCTATCAGTCACTGCGCGCATTTCAAGCAGTCACTGCATCCCATTCCACTCAGTCACTGCATCCCATTTCACTCAGTCACTGCATCCCATTTCACTCAGGCACTGTATCCCATTTCCCTAAGTCAGTGCACCCCAAGCCCGCTCCGGCACTGCATCCCTATTAACTCAGTCACTCCTTCCCAGTACCTCCGACACTGCATCCCATTTCACTCAGTCACTGCTTCCATTTCCATCAGTCACTGCATCCCATTACCCTCAGTCCCAGCATCCCATTTCCCACAGACACTGCATTTCATTTCCCAAAGACACTGCATCTTATTTCCACCAGTCACTGCATCCTGTTTCATTCCCCAATGCATCTCATTTCACGCAGTCACTGCATCGCATTTCACTCAGTCACTGCATCCCATTTCACTCAGTCGCTGCATCCCATTCCACTCAGTCACTGCATCCCATTCCACTCAGTCACTGCATCCCATTCAACTCAGTCACTGCATACCATTTCACTCAGTGAGTGCATCACATTTGCCTCAGTCACTGCATCCTATTTCCACAGTCACTGCATCTCCTTTCCACAGTCACGGCAATTCCATTTCACTCAGTCACTGCGTCCCATTTCACTCAGTCACTGCGTCCCATTTCCATCAGTCACTGCATCCCATTTCCCACTGTCACTGCATCCCATTTCCCACTGTCACTGCATCCCATTTCCCTCAGTCACTGCATCCCATTTCCCTCAGTCAATGCATCCCATTTCCTCAGTCACTGCATCTCCTTTCCACAGTCACAGCAATTACATTTCACTCAGTCACTGCGGCCCATTTCACTCAGTCACTGCGTCCAATTTCCATCAGTCACAGCATCCCACTGCCGTCAGTCACTGCATCCCATTTCCCTCAGTCACTGCATCCCATTTCCATCAGTCACTCCATCCCATTTCCCTCAGTCGCAGCATCCTATACCCCACAGACACTGCATTTCCTTTCCTTAGAAACACTGCATCGCATTTCACTCAGTCACTGCATCCCATTTCACTCAGTCACTGCATCCATTTCCATCAGTCACTGCATCCCATTACCCTCAGTCACTGCATCCCATTACCCTCAGTCGCAGCATCCCATTTCCCACAGACACTGCATTTCCTTTCCCTTAGTCACTGCATCTCATTTTCACCAGTCACTGCATCCCAGTTCCATCAGTCACTGTATCCGATTTCTATCAGTCACTGCGCGCATTTCACTCAGTCACTGCATCTCAATTCACTCAGTCACTGCATCCCATTTCACTCAGTCACTGCATCCCATTCCACTCAGTCACTGCATCCCATTCCACTCAGTAACTGCATCCCATTCCACTCAGTCACTGCATCCCATTTCACTCAGTCACTGCATCCCATTTGACTCAGGCACTGTATCCCATTTCCCTAAGTCAGTGCACCCCAAGCCCGCTCAGGGACTGCATCCCTGTTAAATCAATCACTCCTTCCCAGTACCTCGGTCACTGCATCCCATTTCGCTCAGTCACTGCTTCCATTTCCATCAGTCACTGCATCCCATTACCCTCAGTCACTGCATCCCATTCCACTCAGTCACTGCATCCCATTTCACTCAGTCACTGCATCCCATTTCACTCAGTCACTGCATCCCATTTCCCTCAGTCACTGCATCACATTTCCCTCAGTCACTGCATCTCATTTCCACCAGTCACTGCATCCCATTTTATTCCCCACTGGATCTCATTTCACGCAGTCACTGCATCGCATTTTACTCAGTCACAGCATCACATTCCACACAGTCACTGCATCCCATTTCACTCAGTCACTGCATCCCATTCCACTCAGTCACTGCATCCCATTTCCCTCAGTCACTGCATCCCATTTCCTCAGTCACTGCATCTCCTTTCCACAGTCACGGCAATTCCATTTCACTCAGTCACTGTGTCCCATTTCACTCAGTCACTGCGTCCCATTTCCCACTGTCACTGCATCCCATTTCCCAGTCACTGCATCCCATTTCCCTCAGTCACTGCATCCCATTTCCCACTGTCACTGCATCCCATTTCCCACTGTCACTGCATCCCATTTCCCAGTCACTGCATCCCATTTCCCTCAGTCACTGCATCCCATTTCCCTCAGTCACTGCATGCCATTTCCTCAGTCACTGCATCTCCTTTCCACAGTCACGGCAATTACATTTCACTCAGTCACTGCGTCCCATTTCACTCAGTCACTGCGTCCAATTTCCATCAGTCACAGCATCCCATTGCCGTCAGTCACTGCATCCCATTGTCCTCAGTCACTGCTTCCCATTTCCCTCAGTCACTGCATCCCATTTCACTCAGTCACTGCATCCCATTTCGCTCAGACACTGCATCCCATTTCCGTCAGTCACTCCATCCCATTTCCCTCAGTCGCAGCATCCTATACCCCTCAGACACTGCATTTCCTTTCCTTAAGACACTGCATCGCATTTCACTCAGTCACTGCATCACATTTCCCTCAGTCACTGCATCTTATTTCCATCAGTCACTGCATCCCATTACCCTCAGTCACTGCATCCCATTACCCTCAGTCGCAGCATCCCATTTCCAACAGACACTGCATTTCCTTTCCCTTAGTCACTGCATCTCATGTCCACCAGTCACTGCATCCCATTTCACTCCCCACTGCATCCCATTTCATTCTGCCACTGCATCCCAGTTCACATAGTCACCGCATCCCACTTCACACAGTCACCACATCCCAGTTCACAAAGTCACCGCATCCCATTTCACTCAGTCACTGCTTCCATTTCCATCAGACACTGCATCCCATTCCCCTCAGTCACTGCATCCCATTCCACTCAGTCACTGCAACACATTTCCCTCAGTCAGTGCATCACATTTCCACCAGTCACTGCATCCCATTTTATTCCCCACTGGATCTCATTTCACGCAGTCACAGCATCGCATTTCACTCAGTCACAGCATCACATTCCACTCAGTCACTCCATCCCATTTCCCTCAGTCGCAGCATCCTATACCCCTCAGAAACTGCATTTCCTTTCCTTAAGACACTGCATCGCATTTCACTCAGTCACTGCATCACATTTCCCTCAGTCACTGCATCCATTTCCCTCAGTCACTGCATCCATTTCCATCAGTCACTGCATCCCATTACCCTCAGTCACTGCATCCCATTACCCTCAGTCGCAGCATCCCATTTCCATCAGTCACTGCATCCCATTACCCTCAGTCACTGCATCCCATTACCCTCAGTCGCAGCATCCCATTTCCAACAGACACTGCATTTCCTTTCCCTTAGTCACTGCATCTCATGTCCACCAGTCACTGCATCCCATTTCACTCCCCACTGCATCCCATTTCACTCTGCCACTGCATCCCAGTTCACATAGTCACCGCATCCCACTTCACAGTCACCACATCCCAGTTCACAAAGTCACCGCATCCCAGTTCCGTCAGTCACTGCATCCCAGTTCCATCAGTCACTGTATCCGATTTCTATCAGTCAGTGCGCGCATTTCACTCAGTCACTGCATCTCATTTCACTCATTCACTGCATCCCATTTCACTCAGTCACTGCATCCCATTCCACTCAGTCACTGCATCCCATTTCACTCAGTCAGTGCGTCGCATTTCACTCAGGCACTGTATCCCATTTCCCTAAGTCAGTGCACCCCAAGCCCGCTCAGGGACTGCATCACTATTAACTCAGTCACTCCTTCCCAGTACCTCCGTCACTGCATCCCATTTCACTCAGTCACTGCTTCCATTTCCATCAGTCACTGCATCCCATTACCCTCAGTCATTGCATCACATTCGACTCAGTCACTGCATCCCATTTCCCTCAGTCACTGCATCCCATTTCCTCAGTCACTGCATCTCCTTTCCACAGTCACGGCAATTCCATTTCACTCAGTCACTGTGTCCCATTTCACTCAGTCACTGTGTCCCATTTCACTCAGTCACTGCGTCCCATTTCCCACGGTCACTGCATCCCATTTCCCTCAGTCACTGCATCCCATTTCCCTCAGTCACTGCATCCCATTGCCCTCAGTCACTGCATCCCATTGTCCTCAGTTACTGCATCCCATTGTCCTCAGTCACTGCATCCCATTTCACTCAGTCTCTACATCCCATTTCACTCATTCACTGCATCCCATTACCCTCAGTCAGTGCATCCCATTAACTTCAGTCGCAGGATCCCATTTCAAACAGACACTGCATACCATTTCCATCAGTCACTGCATCTGATTTCACTCAGTCACTGCATCCCATTTCACTCAGCCACTGCATCCCATTTCACTCAGCCACTGCATCCCAGTTCACATAGTCACCGCATCCCAGTTCACACAGTCACCACATCCCAGTTCACAAAGTCACCGCATCCCATTTCCGTCAGTCACTGTATCCGATTTCTATCAGTCACCGCGCATTTCACTCAGTCACTGCATCTCATTTCACTCATGCACTGCATCCCATTTCACGCAGTCACTGCATCGCAATTCACTCAGTCACTGCATCCCATTCGACTCAGTCACTGCATCCCATTCGACTCAGTCACTGCATCCCATTCGACTCAGTCACTGCATCCCATTTCACTCTGTCAGTGCATCCCATTTCACATAGGCACAGTATCCCATTTCCCTAAGTCAATGCATCCCAAGCCCGCTCAGGCACTGCATCCCTATTAACTCAGTCACTCCTTCCCAGCACCTCCGTCACTGCGTCCCATTTCACTGAGTGACTGCGTCCCATTTCCATCAGTCACTGCATCCCATTTCCGACTGTCACTGCATCCCATTTCCCAGTCACTGCATCCCATTTCCCTCAGACACAGCATCCCATTTCCCTCAGTCACTGCATCCCATTGCCCTCAGTCACTGCATCCCATTGTCCTCAGTCACTGCATCCCATTTCCTCAGTCACTGCATCTCCTTTCCACAGTCACGGCAATTCCATTTCACTCAGTCACTGCGTCCCATTTCACTCAGTCACTGCGTCCCATTTCACTCAGTCACTGCATCCCATTACCCTCAGTCACTGCATCCCATTAACTTCAGTGGCAGGATCCCATTTCAAACAGACACTGCATCCCATTTCCGTCAGTCACTGCATCCCATTTCCCTCAGTCACTGTATCCCATTTCCCTCAGTCACTGTATCCCACTTCCCTCAGTCACTGCATCCCATTTCACTCAGCCACTGCATCCCAGTTCACATAGTCACCGCATCCCAGTTCACACAGTCACCACATCCCAGTTCACAAAGTCACCGCATCCCATTTCCGTCAGTCACTGCATCACAGTTCCATCAGTCACTGTATCCGATTTCTATCAGTCACTGCGCGCATTTCACGCAGTCACTGCATCGCATTTCACTCAGTCACTGCATCGCATTTCACTCAGTCACTGCATCCCATTCCACTCAGTCACTGCATCCCATTTCACTCAGTCAGTGCGTCACATTTCACTCAGGCACTGTATCCCATTTCCCTAAGTCACTGCACCCCAAGCCCGCTCGGGCACTGCATCCCTATTAACTCAGTCACTCCTTCCCAGTACCTCCGACACTGCATCCCATTTCCCTCAGTCACTGCATCCCATTTCACTCAGTCACTGCATCCCATTTCACTCAGTCACTGTATCCCATTTCACTCAGTCACTGCATCCCATTCCACTCAGTCACTGCATCCCATTTCCCTCAGTCACTGCATCACATTTCCCTCAGTCACTGCATCCCATTTCCTCAGTCACTGCATCTCCTTTCCACAGTCACGGCAATTCCATTTCACTCAGTCACTGCGTCCCATTTCACTCAGTCACTGCGTCCCATTTCACTCAGTCACTGCATCCCATTACCCTCAGTCACTGCATCCCATTAACTTCAGTGGCAGGATCCCATTTCAAACAGACACTGCATCCCATTTCCGTCAGTCACTGCATCCCATTTCCCTCAGTCACTGTATCCCATTTCCCTCAGTCACTGCATCCCACTTCCCTCAGTCACTGCATCCCATTTCACTCAGCCACTGCATCCCAGTTCACATAGTCACCGCATCCCAGTTCACACAGTCACCACATCCCAGTTCACAAAGTCACCGCATCCCATTTCCGTCAGTCACTGCATCACAGTTCCATCAGTCACTGTATCCGATTTCTATCAGTCACTGCGCGCATTTCACGCAGTCACTGCATCGCATTTCACTCAGTCACTGCATCGCATTTCACTCAGTCAGTGCATCCCATTCCACTCAGTCACTGCATCCCATTCCACTCAGTCACTGCATCCCATTCCACTCAGTCACTGCATCCCATTTCACTCAGTCAGTGCGTCACATTTCACTCAGGCACTGTATCCCATTTCCCTAAGTCACTGCACCCCAAGCCCGCTCGGGCACTGCATCCCTCTTACCTCAGTCACTCCTTCCCAGTACCTCCGACACTGCATCCCATTTCACTCAGTCACTGCTTCCATTTCCATCAGTCACTGCATCCCATTACCGTCAGTCCCAGCATCCCATTTCCCACAGACACTGCATTTCATTTCCCAAAGACACTGCATCTTATTTCCACCAGTCACTGCTTCCCGTTTCATTCCCCAATGCATCTCATTTCACTCAGTCACTGCATCCCATTTCACTCAGTCGCTGCATCCCATTCCACTCAGTCACTGCATCCCATTCCACTCAGTCACTGCATCCCATTCAACTCAGTCACTGCGTACCATTTCACTCAGTGAGTGCATCACATTTGCCTCAGTCACTGCATCCTATTTCCTCAGTCACTGCATCTCCTTTCCACAGTCACGGCAATTCCATTTCACTCAGTCACTGCGTCCCATTTCACTCAGTCACTGCGTCCCATTTCCATCAGTCACTGCATCCCATTTCCCACTGTCACTGCATCCCATTTCCCAGTCACTGCATCCCATTTCCCTCAGTCACTGCATCCCATTTCCCTCAGTCACTGCAACCCATTTCACACAGTCACTGCATCTCCTTCCCCTCAGTCACTGCATCTCATTTCCCTCAGTCACTGCATCTCATTTCCCTCAGTCACTGCATCTCAATTCCCTCAGTCACTGCATCTCATTTCCCTCAGTCACTGCATCTCATTTCCCTCAGTCACTGCATCCCATTTCACTCAGTCACTACATCCCATTACACTCAGTCACGGCGTCCCATTTCACTCAGTCACTGCCTCCCACTTCACGCAGTCACTGCCTCCCATTTCAGTCAGTCACTGCATCCCATTTCAGTCAGTCACTGCATCTCATTTCAATCAGTCAATGCATCCCATTTCACTGAGTCTCAGCATCCCATATCACTCAGGCACTGCATCCCATTTCCATCAGTCACTGCATCCCATTTCCTTCAGTCACTGCATCCCATTACACTCAGTCACTGCATCCCATTTCACTCAGTCACTGCATCCCTTCTAACGGAGACAGTGAATCCTATTCAACTGCAACAGTGAATCCATTTCGATCATCACCATACCCAATTCCCCACAGTCACGGCAGCACATTACACTCAGTCACTGCATCCCATTACAGTCAGTCACTGCATCCTATTTCCCTCAGTCACTGCGTCCCATTTCACTCAGTCAGTGCATCCCATTTCCCTCAGTCTGGGCGTCCCATTTCACTCAGTCACTACATCCCATTTCACGCAGCGACTGCATCCCATTTCACTCAGCCACTGCACCCCATTACACTCAGTCACTGCACCCCATTACCGTCAGCCACTGCATCCCATTTCACTCAGTCACTGCATCCCATTTCCCTCAGTCACTGCGTCCCATTTCCCTCAGTCACTGCAACCTATTTCCCACAGTCACTGCATCTGCTTTCCCTCAGTCACAGCATCCCAATTCACTGAGACAGTGAATCTCATTGAACTGAAACGGTGCATCCCCTTACCCTCAGTCACAGCATTCCATTTCCCAGAGTCACTGCATCTCCTTTCCCTCAGTCACTGCATCTCATTTCCCTCAGTCACTGCATCCCATTTCACTCAGCCACTGCATCCCATTTCACTCAGCCACTGCATCCCATTTCACTCAGCCACTGCATCCCATTTCACTCAGTCACTGCATCCTATTTAACGGAGACGTTGAAACCTATTCAACTGAGACAGTGCATCCATTTCCATCAGTCACCGCACCCGATTCCCGACAGTCACCGCATTCCATTTCCCTCAGTCACCGCATCCCATTTCCCTCAGTCACCGCATCCCATTTCACTCAGTCACGCATCCCATTTCCATCAGTCACTGCACCCCATTTCACTCAGTCACTGCATCACATTACCCTCAGTCACTGCATCACATTACCCTCAGTCACGGCATCCAATTACCCTCAGTCACGGCATCCCATTTCACTCATTCACAGCTTCCCACTTCACTCAGTCACTGCATGCCATTTGCCACAGGGACGGCATCTCCTTTCCATCAGTCAACGCATCACATTTCACTCAGTCACTGCATCCCATTTCATTCAGTCACTGCATCCATTTCCCCACAGTCTCCGCATCACATTTCACAGAGACACGGCGTCCCATTTCACTTGGCCACTGCAACCCGTTACCCTCAGTCACAGCTTCCCGTTTCCACAGTCACTGCATCTCCTTTCCCCAAGTCACTGCATCCCATCTCCACGGTCACTTGCACCCACTTCATTCAATCACTGCCTCCCATTTCCATCACTCACTGCATCCCATTTCCAAAAGTCACTGCATCCTATTTCCCTCAGTAACTGCATCCCAGTTCCCTCAGTCAGTGCATCCCATTTCCCTCAGTCAGTGCATCCCATTTCCCTCAGTCAGTGCATCCCATTTCACTCAGTCCATGCATCCCATTTGCATCAGACACTGCATTTAATCTCCATCAGTCACTGCATCCCACTTCACACAGTCATTGCAGCTCATTTCACTCAGTCACTGCATCCTATTTCCCTCAGTCACTGCATCCCAATTCACTCAGTCACTGCATCCCATTTCACGCAGCCACTGCACCCCACTTCACTCAGTCACCGCATCTCATTTCACTCAGTCACTGCATCCCATTTCACTCAGTCACTACATCCCATTACACTCAGTCACGGCGTCCCATTTCACTCAGTCACGGCGTCCCACTTCACGCAGTCACTGCCTCCCATTTCAGTCAGTCACTGCATCCCATTTCAGTCAGTCACTGCATCTCATTTCAATCAGTCACTGCATCCCATTTCAGTCAGTCACTGCATCTCATTTCAATCAGTCAATGCATCCCATTTCACTCAGTCTCAGCATCCCATATCACTCAGTCACTGCATCCCATTTCCCTCAGTCACTGCGTCCCATTTCCCTCAGTCACTGCAACCTATTTCCCACAGTCACTGCATCTGCTTTCCCTCAGTCACAGCATCCCAATTCACTGAGACAGTGAATCTCATTGAACTGAAACTGTGCATCCCCTTACCCTCAGTCACAGCATTCCATTTCCCAGAGTCACTGCATCTCCTTTCCCTCAGTCACTGCATCTCATTTCCCTCAGTCACTGCATCCCATTTCACTCAGCCACTGCATCCCATTTCACTCAGCCACTGCATCCCATTTCACTCAGCCACTGCATCCCATTTCACTCAGTCACTGCATCCTATTTAACGGAGATGTTGAAACCTATTCAACTGAGACAGTGCATCCATTTCCATCAGTCACTGCACCCGATTCCCGACAGTCACCGCATTCCATTTCCCTCAGTCACCGCATCCCATTTCCCTCAGTCACCGCATCCCATTTCACTCAGTCACGCATCCCATTTCCATCAGTCACTGCACCCCATTTCACTCAGTCACTGCATCACATTACCCTCAGTCACTGCATCACATTACCCTCAGTCACGGCATCCAATTACCCTCAGTCATGGCATCCCATTTCACTCATTCACAGCTTCCCACTTCACTCAGTCACTGCATGCCATTTGCCACAGGGACGGCATCTCCTTTCCATCAGTCAACGCATCACATTTCACTCAGTCACTGCATCCCATTTCATTCAGTCACTGCATCCATTTCCCCACAGTGTCCGCATCACATTTCACAGAGACACGGCGTCCCATTTCACTTGGCCACTGCAACCCGTTACCCTCAGTCACAGCTTCCCGTTTCCACAGTCACTGCATCTCCTTTCCCCAAGTCACTGCATCCCATCTCCACGGTCACTTGCACCCATTTCATTCAATCACTGCCTCCCATTTCCATCACTCACTAAATCCCATTTCCAAAAGTCACTGCATCCTATTTCCCTCAGTAACTGCATCCCAGTTCCCTCAGTCAGTGCATCCCATTTCCCTCAGTCAGTGCATCCCATTTCCCTCAGTCAGTGCATCCCATTTCACTCAGTCCGTGCATCCCATTTGCATCAGACACTGCATTTAATCTCCATCAGTCACTGCATCCCACTTCACACAGTCATTGCAGCTCATTTCACTCAGTCACTGCATCCTATTTCCCTCAGTCACTGCATCCCAATTCACTCAGTCACTGCATCCCATTTCACGCAGCCACTGCACCCCACTTCACTCAGTCACCGCATCTCATTTCACTCAGTCACTGCATCCCATTTCACTCAGTCACTACATCCCATTACACTCAGTCACGGCGTCCCATTTCACTCAGTCACGGCGTCCCACTTCACGCAGTCACTGCCTCCCATTTCAGTCAGTCACTGCATCCCATTTCAGTCAGTCACTGCATCTCATTTCAATCAGTCAATGCATTCCATTTCACTCAGTCTCAGCATCCCATATCACTCAGGCACTGCATCCCATTTCCATCAGTCACTGCATCCCATTTCCTTCAGTCACTGCATCCCATTACACTCAGTCACTGCATCCCATTGCACTCAGTCACTGCATCCCATTTCACTCAGTCACTGCATCCCTTCTAACGGAGACAGTGAATCCTATTCAACTGCAACAGTGAATCCATTTCGATCATCACCATACCCAATTCCCCACAGTCACGGCATCACATTACACTCAGTCACTGCATCCCATTACAGTCAGTCACTGCATCCTATTTCCCTCAGTCACTGCGTCCCATTTCCCTCAGTCTGGGCGTCCCATTTCACTCAGTCACTACATCCCATTTCACGCAGCCACTGCATCCCATTTCACGCAGCCACTGCACCCCATTACCGTCAGCTACTGCATCCCATTTCACTCAGTCACTGCATCCCATTTCCCTCAGTAACTGCATCCCATTTCCCTCAGTCACTGCATCCCATTTCCTTCAGTCACTGCATCCCATTACACTCAGTCACTGCATCCCATTTCACTCAGTCACTGCATCCCTTCTAACGGAGACAGTGAATCCTATTCAACTGCAACAGTGAATCCATTTCGATCATCACCATACCCAATTCCCCACAGTCACGGCATCACATTACACTCAGTCACTGCATCCCATTACAGTCAGTCACTGCATCCTATTTCCCTCAGTCACTGCGTCCCATTTCCCTCAGTCTGGGCGTCCCATTTCACTCAGTCACTACATCCCATTTCACGCAGCCACTGCATCCCATTTCACGCAGCCACTGCACCCCATTACCGTCAGCTACTGCATCCCATTTCACTCAGTCACTGCATCCCATTTCCCTCAGTAACTGCATCCCATTTCCCTCAGTCACTGCATCCCATTTCATTCAGTCACTGCACCCCAGTTCACTCAGTCAGTGCATCCCATTTCCCTCAGTCACTGCGTCCCATTTCCCTCAGTCACTGCGTCCCATTTCCCTCAGTCACTGCAACCTATTTCCCACAGTCACTGCATCCCAATTCACTGAGACAGTGAATCTCATTGAACTGAAACGGTGCATCCCCTTACCCTCAGTCACAGCATTCCATTTCCCAGAGTCACTGCATCTCCTTTCCCTCAGTCACTGCATCTCATTTCCCTCAGTCACTGCATCCCATTTCACTCAGCCACTGCATCCCATTTCACTCAGCCACTGCATCCTTTTTCACTCAGTCACTGCATCCCATTTGACTCAGTCACTGCATCCTATTTAACAGAGACGTTGAATCCTATTCAACTGAGACAGTGCATCCATTTCCATCAGTCACCGCACCCGATTCCCGACAGTCACCGCATTCCATTTCCCTCACTCACCGCATCCCATTTCCCTCAGTCACCGCATCCCATTTCACTCAGTCACGCATCCCATTTCCATCAGTCACTGCACCCCATTTCACTCAGTCACTGCATCACATTACCCTCAGTCACTGCATCACATTACCCTCAGTCACTGCATCACATTACCCTCAGTCACGGCATCCCATTTCACTCATTCACAGCTTCCCATTTCACTCATTCACAGTTTCCCATTTCACTCAGTCACTGCCTCCCTTTTCCCACAGTCACTGCAAACTTTTCCCACAGTCACTGCAACCCATTTCCCTCAGTCACTGCATCCCATTTCCCTCAGTCACTGCATCCCATTTCCTTCAGTCACTGCATCCCATTTCCCTCAGTCACTGCATCCCATTTCTCTCAGCCAGTGCATCCCATTTCACTCAGTGACTGCATCCCATTTCACTCAGTCACTGCATCCCATTTGCATCACACACTGCATTCAATTTCCATCAGTCACTGCATCTCACTTCACTCATTCACTGCATCACATTTCACACAGTCACTGCATCACATTTCGCACAGTCACTTCATCTCGTTTCCCACAGTCACTGCATCCCATTTCCCACAGTCACTGCATCCCATTTCCCACAGTCACTGCATCCCATTTCCCTTAGTCAATGCATCCCATTTCACGCAGTCACTGCATCCCATTTCACGCAGTCACTGCATCCCATTACTCGCAGTCACTGCATTCAATTTTCATCAGTCACTGCATTCAATTTCCATCAGTCACTGCAATGCATTCCACTCTGTTACTGCATCCTATTTCACTCAGTCACGGTGTCCCATTTCACTCAGTCACTGCATCCCAATTCACTCAGTCACTACAACCCATTTCCCACAGTAATTGCAGCCAATTTCACTCTCTCACTGCATTCAATTTCCATCCGTCAGTGCATTCAATTTCCGTCAGTCACTGCATCGCATTTCACTCAGTCAGGGCATCCTATTTCACTCAGTCAGGGCATCCTATTTCACTCAGTTCTTGCATCCCATTTCCCTCAATCACTGCATCCCATTTCATGCAGTCACTGCATCCCATTTCACACAGACACTGCATCCCATTTCAAGCAGTCACTGCATCACATTTCAGGCAGTCACTGCATCACATTTCACGCAGTCACTGCATCACATTTCACTCAGTCACTGCATCTCCTTTCCATCAGTCACTGCATCTCCTTTCCATCAGTCACTGTATCTCACTTCACTCATTCACTGCATCCCATTTCACGCAGTCACTGCATCCCAGTTCACACAGTCACTGCATCCCGTTTATCATTTATCGCTGCATTCAAGTTCCATCAGGTACTGCATCCCATTTCCTCAGTCACTGCATCCCATTTCCCACAGTCACTGCATCGCAATTCACTCAGTCACTGCATCCCATTTCACTCAGTCACTGCATCCCATTCCCCTCAGTCACTGCATACCATTCCCCTCAGTCAGTGCATCCCATTTCCCACAGTCCCTGCAGCCCATTTAACAGTCACTGCATCCCATTTCACTCAGTCTCTGCATCCCAGGGCACGAAGTCACTGCATCCCCGTTCACTCAGTCACTGTATCCCATTTCACTCAGTCGCTGCATCCCATTCCCCTCAGTCACTGCATCTCCTTTCCCTCAGTCACTGCATCCCATTTCACAGAGTCACTGCACCCCATGTCACTCAGTCACTGCAGCCCATTTCACTCATTCACAGCTTCCCAATTCACTCATTCACAGCTCCCCATTTCACTCAGTCACTGCATGCCATTTCCCACAGTGACGGCATCTCCTTTCCATCAGTCAACGCATCCCATTTCACGCAGTCACTGCATCCCATTTCTCGCAGTCACTGCATCCCATTTCACGCAGTCACTGCATCCCATTTCACTCAGTCACGGTATCCCATTTCACACAGTCACTGCATCCCAATTCACTCAGTCACGACAACCCATTTCCCACAGTCGTTGCAGCCAATTTCACTCTCTCACTGCATTCAATTTCCATCCGTCAGTGCATTCAATTTCCGTCAGTCACTGCATCGCATTTCACTCAGTCAGGGCATCCTATTTCACTCAGTTGGGGCATCCTATTTCACTCAGTCACTGCATCCCATTTGCCTCAGTCACTGCATCCCATTTCATGCAGTCACTGCATCCCATTTCACGCAGACACTGCATCCCATTTCACGCAGACACTGCATCCCATTTCAGGCAGTCACTGCATCACATTTCAGGCAGTCTCTGCATCACATTTCACGCAGTCACTGCATCACACTTCACGCAGTCACGGCATCACATTTCACTCTGCCACTGCATCACATTTCACTCAGTCACTGCATCTCCTTTCCATCAGTCACTGCATCTCACTTCACTCATTCACTGCATCCTATTTCACCCAGTCACTGCATCCCATTTCACACAGTCACTGCATCCCGTTTCTCATCTGATGCTGCATTCAAGTTCAGTCAGGTACTGCATCCCATTTCCTCAGTCACTGCATCCCATTTCCTCAGTCACTGCATCCCATTTCCCTCAGTCACTGCGTCCCATTTCACTCAGTCACTGCGTCCCATTTCCCTCAGTCACTGTATCCCATTTCTCTCAGTCACTACATCCCATTTCCCACCGTCATTGCATCCAATTTCACTCTCTCACTGCATTCAATTTCCATCTGTCACTGCATCCCATTACCCTCAGCCACTGCATCCCATTTATCTTAGTCACGGCATCCCATTTCACTCAGTCACTGCATCCCATTTACCTCAGTCACTGCATCCCATTTATCTCAGTCACTGCATCCCATTTATCTCAGTCACTGTATCCCATTTCTCTCAGTCACTACATCCCATTTCCCACCGTCATTGCATCCAATTTCACTCTCTCACTGCATTCAATTTCCATCTGTCACTGCATCCCATTACCCTCAGCCACTGCATCCCATTTATCTCAGTCACTGCGTCCCATTTATCTCAGTTACTGCATCCCATTTATCTCAGTCACTGAATCGCATTTGTTGTTTTCACTTGAATGCAATGGTCATGAATCTCCTCCAATGGCTGGTCATGTATTTCCAATGCAAAATTTTACCAAGTTTTGATTTTCAATTTTGATTACCTGTGTCTCCTCTAATCTATAAGATGCTGCAATAAACTCAAATTTTATAAATCATAATTCAACCACCATTACCTACAGAGTTAATTTCATCAAACAGATCCAATTAGAATTGTCACATTCCCAAATCCTGATTCAAGTTTTTCTAATTATGGGCCACGTGGTTCAGAAAAAAGACACTTAGAGTCAGAGAGATGTACAGTCGGGAAACAGATCCTTTGGCCCAATTTGTCTATGTTGACCGGATATCCTAAATTAATTTAGTCCCATTTGCTAGCATTTGGCCCATATTCCTCTCAACCCATCCTATTATTATACCCATCCACATGCCTTTTAAACGTACAAGCCTCCACCACTTCCTCTGGCAGCTCATTCCATACATGCACCACTATGAAAAAAATCCGGTCCATTTTAAATCTTCCCTCTCTCATTTTCAACCTATTCTCTCCAGTTTTGGATTCCAGCAACCCGGGGAAAAGATCTTGGCTGTTCGCTCTATCCACGTCCCTCGTAATTGTACAAACTTCTATATGGTCAGCCCTGAACTCCAAAGTTCCAAGTAATCGCTGCCTGTTCAAGCCCACGGTATACCTTCAACCTCCGATGCTGGTAACATCCTTGTAGATCTTCTCTGAACCCTTTCAAGTTTACAACATACAACAATCCAGCGCAGAACAGGCCCTTCGGCCCTCAATGTTGCGCCAACATCCTTCCTCTCGCAAGGAGACCAAAAGCGATTGCAGTATTCCAAAAGCAGCCGAACCAACATCCTATATGGCTGCTAAGTGATCTCCTAACTCCTATTCTAAATGCACTGACCGATAAAGGCGAGCACACCAAATGTCTCCTCAATATCCTTTTTACCGGTGGCTGTACTTTGATGGAACTACGAAACTGCACTCCAGCGTCTCTTTATTAAGCAACACTCCCCACAACCTTCAGTGTATACGTGCTGCCCTGATTTGCCTTTCCAAAATGTAGCACCTCACATTTGTCTAACTTCAACTCCATCTGCCACTCCTCAGTTTATTGGCCCTTGTCAATGTCCCATTGCATTCTGAGGTGACCTCCTTGGCTGGCTACTACACCTTCAATCATTGGGAAACTTACTAACCACACCTATTTTCATATCCAAATCATTGCATCACTTCAACTCCCCCTCCCATTCCCTGGACGACATGTCCATCCTGGGCCTCTTCCAGTGTCACAATCACACCACCCAGAAACTAGAGGAGCAGCACCTCATATTCCGCCTCGGGAGCTTCCAACTCAATGGCCTCAATATGGACTTTGCCACCCTCAAAATCTCCCCACCCGCCAGCCTCATCCCAAGACTAGTTCCTCCACTCATCCCCGCCTCCATGACCTGTCCGCCTTCTCTCCCACCTATCCACTCCTCCCACCTCACTGACCAACTCCCACCACTGCTTGGAATTATTCTTCTTTTCACACTTCATCAGCTCGATGTTATTTCTAAAATCTATTTTCCAATTTTGGAAAAAGTGAGATAAAGAGAAGTAAAAGAAGTTACATTCTTACCACTCGTGAAATCTCTGAATATTCTTCTGTTGAAAGGCCGCCAAGGAACAATGCAATTCTTTTGTCACAAACGCTGTGAGGGAGACATCTTTTTCGGTTCCACTAACTCCACCCTAAGGAAGACAAACCCACGTAACATATCTAGTGACTTAAAGCATACTCTATTGTTGCCCAAGGTGGAGAGCTGGATGAACACAGCAGGCCAAGCAGCATCAGAGGAGCAAGAAAGCTGATGTTTCGGGACGAGACCCTACTTCAGAAAATTGGCGCTGGAGAATCTGAGATAACAAGGTGTAGAGCTGGATGATACTGCTTGACCTGCTGTGTTCATCCAGCTTTACACCTTCTTATCTCAGATTCTCCAGCATCTGCAGTTCCTACTACCTCTACTGTTGCCCTTTCACTTTACTGAACTAATATGAGCCAGTAGTTTTGTTTAGGCCCGTGTAATCTTACAGTTATTGGCCTGTACAAAATTCTGAATTAATTTTGATCGACTGACGGGAGGAGAGATTAATTTTATAGAAATTTTTGTTTTCTACCAATTTGCAGAGGGCATCGTGGGCGATTGAAGGACAGTGTTATTATCCTCCAGGTCTGTGGACTGCATCGTTACCAACTTGCCCGTTTGCATATACATACAGTATTCATGATGTACCAATGAAACATAATAAACCAATACTGTGTACTAAAAACAACGTTCACATATCAATGGAAAGTTAAATATTTATCATAGAGTTTGAAGGATTGAATTCAATGATACAAAGCAAAAACCAGTGAAGATGAGTGCAGTTGGTCAGCACTTTTGCCACTAAGTGGAGGTTGGCAGTTTGAGGCCACCCAGGAACAAGCAAGCTCTGTCTAACTCCAAGGGCAGCACGGTGGCTCAGTGGTTAGCACTGCTGACTCACAGCGCCAGGGACCCAGGTTCGATCCCACCGTTGGACGATTTTCTGTGCGGAGTTTGTATATTCTGCCCATGCCTGCATGGGTTCCTGCTGGGTGCTCTGGTTTCCTCCCACTGTCCAAAGATGTGCAGGCTCGGTGTATGGGCCATGCCAAACTTGCCCATTGTGTTTAGGGATGTGTAGATTAGGTGTGTTAGTCATGGGAAATGTAGGGTTACTGAGGAAAGGGTCGGGGGATGAGTCAGGGTGAGACGCTCTTTGGAGGGTGGCCGTGGACGTTTTGGGTCAAAAGGGGCTTGTTTCCACACCGTAGGGATTCTATGATATGGAAGTATCTTTTGAAGTGGACATTCATGGGTATGCTGTAGCAGAGACCTTGTAATACTACACAACAAATATTTGGAACTAGACTGTCAATTCAGACAGAGCATCAAAAAAGGTCATGGAAGTTGTCACCGATATAAAGCAGGATTGATGAAAATCCAGCAGGAAATGGTGTCAAAAGGCACAGTATCTTTTATTCACCTCCAGTTATTTTGTCCAAGGCACTGGATGCTGGCAGGATTGAAACATTTAAGAAATGCTTCACAAATCACATATAAGGACCTGCACATCTTTGAACAATGGGAGGAAACTGCAGCACCTGGCAGAAGCCCCTCGCAGACGCGGGGAGGACATGTCAATTCCACACAGATAGTTACCCAAGACTGGAATCTCAATTGGATCCCCAGTGCATGAGCAGCTCTAACCACTGAGCAACTACCTTGCCCAGAAGGGGTTTTATAAGCGCATACATTATTTCCATTAATAGTTGGGGTAAGACAGATCCAATCCTCTATGTCCAATCAAAATAACATATCGTAGATATCACGACAACAATCATAAATGATTTTGAATAAGTAAATCAAAAAAATAGAAATTGTTTCCAAGCCTAAATACTCGATATGGTGCAGTTAAGATGAATAGCGCAACAACAAAAAGGCCATATTTTGTGTGACCATCGGTAACACTTGAAAACTTGCAACAATATAGTCACCAGTAGAGATCTGGAGTGGTTTGATGATGCACTCCTTCATACACTGGAATGAAACTCCAAAGATCACAAATTCTCCTTCAATACCGTGTTATAACAGTGACTGCATCAACCTGTGTTTATGGGCCTGACTGGAAGCCCACACAACACGCACAAACAAAAAAATAATCTAAGGTGATAGGTGAAATAAATGTATGTATGCAACGTCTTTGAAAAGCAATCATTTCTAGCGGATGCAAGCCCATAAGGAATCTCGTTTCGCAGATTATATTCATTTGCACTGCAGTTCACGCCAGTCAGAATCAGTTTTCCTTTCATGACAGGTAACTAAAATGTCCAAAACAATGAACTTTGTTTGATCAGAAGATTTTAAGTAAGGACTATGTCTTGTGTGAGCTGACGGCATTAGGGGATGGAGAAGGTACACTCACTGCTGGCATCTTGACACCATTGAATGAGCAAGCGTGGACGCAAAGGTTGTAACAGGTAACAATTGTACAGGCAATATCTTTTGAGCTCCTTCCGAGCAGGCCTGTAATACTCTAAAGCTGTGCTAGACCCTCACTTACTCCACCTTACGTACGCTGCCTTTTTCTTTTCGACAAGAAGCACCTCTGCACCCGTCATCCAAGGCTCCTTAATCTTACCCCTTCTTACCTGTCTCAGAGGAACAAATTCATACATCACTCGCAACAACTGCTCCTTGAACAGCTCCACATGTCTGCTGTGCCCTTTCTGTGGAACAATTGCTCCCAATCTGTACTTCCCAACTCCTGTCTGATAGCATCATAGTTTCCTTTTCCCCAGTTAAATATCTTCCCCTGGTAACTGCTCCTTTCCCTTTCCATGGCTATGGTAAATGTGAGGCTGTTGTCGTCACTGTCGCCAAAGTGCTCTCCCACCACGATATCTGACACCTGTCCTGGCTCATTGCCGAGCACCAAATCCAAAATGGCCTCACGCCTCGTCGGCCTGTCCACATACTGAGTAAGGAAACCCTCCTGAACACACCTGACAAAAACGGCACCATCCAAACCATCTGCACTCAGGAGGTTTCAATCTATATTGGAAAAGTTGAAGTCACCCTGAACAACAACCCTGCTATGTTTGCACTTTTCAACTATCTGCCGGCCAATGAGTTCTTTGATCTCTCAACTGCTATTTGGGGGCCGTAGAAAACCCCCAGTGAGGTGACTGCTGCCTTGCTGTTCCGAACTTCCACCCATACTGACTCAGTCGACAAACCTTCCTTGGCAACCTCAGCCCATACCACCTCGGTAGACGAGTCCTCAAAGGTTCTTTCAGCCGCCGTTATACTGTCCTTGACCAACAAAGCCACACCTCCCCCTCTTTTACCACCTTCCCAGACCTTAATCAAAGATCTAAACCCTGGAACCTGCAACATCCATTCCTGACTCTGCTCTATCCATGTCTCCGAAATGGCCACAACATCGAAGTCCCAGGTACCTATCCAAGCTGCAACCTCACCTAACTTATTCCGGATACTCCCGGCATTAAAGTCGTCACACTTCAATCCAGCTTGCTGTCTGCCAGCACACTCCTGTGACAGTGAGGTCCTGACCATGTCCTCCCTACGCTCATCCTCCTGTGTACTAGGACTACACCTCAGTTTCCCATCCCCCTTCTGAGCTCGTTTAAATCCACCCGAATGGCACTAGCCAATTTCCCACCCAGGATATTCGTGCCCCTCTGGTTCAAGTGGAGACCGTCCTGTTTGTCCAGGTCCCACCTTCCCCAGAATGAGCCCCAATTGTCCATGTACCTGAAGCCCTCCCACCTGCACCATCCCTGCAGCCACGTCTTCAGCTGAAATCTCTCGCTGTTCTTTGCCTCGCTATCACGTGGTACGGGTGACAAACAGAGATGGCCACGCTCTTTGTTCCAGCTCTCAGCTTCCACCCTAGCTCCCTCAAATCCTGCCTGGCAGCCCTATCCCTCTTTCTACCTATGTCGCTGGTGCCTACGTGGACCACGACTTGGGGCTGGTCACCCTCTCCCCTCAGGACCCTAAACACACTATCCGAGACATCACGGACCCTGGCTCCTGGTCGGCAACACACCAATCGTCAGTCTCTTTCGTTCCCGGCAAATCTTCTATCAGTCCCTCCAACTATTGAGTCCCCAATGACTATCACTCTCTTCCTATCCCCGCTTCCCTTCTGTGCAAGAGGGACAGACTCTGTGCCAGAGACCTGCACCCTACTGCATGCCCCTGGTAAGTCGTCCCCCGGAACAGTATCCAAAACGGTATACTTGTTTTTCAGGGGAGCGACCGCAGGGGATTTCAGGGGAACGACCACAGGGGAAGGTTGGTCGAGCTACACCGGGTAAACGAACATTTTTGGCTGAAGAAACATGTGTTTCAATGTGAGCTAATGGAAGAAGCCATGGAGTCAAAGCTAAACATTTTGACAGTAAGACAACCATTCTTAAAAGCAGCAGACAGCATGAAAAAGAAATCAGCAGCTTTAATATCCGGTTAAAATTTGTGGAATATCAGATGGAATTTTCTTATTGACTCCATTGTGCAATCATGTCGATCTAAAAATGTTAACTGCATTAATTAATACTAACCAGAAACGGACTTTGTAGTAAATGGTTTGACTATTTTCTGTATCTGGAACATCCCTTTTCCTTCTCCAACGAAGATCGTACCAACCTATGGTACCAAACTCTGAGTCAAACGGACGGGACTCGTAATCTTTAAGTTCCTCATCAAAACAGTCTAATTGTATGGTTCTGTGCAATAAAAGAGAAAGAATAAACATGTTTCCCACAATTTTGCTGATGTTTACGAACAGAATGCACAAATTCAACAAGTTTGAGCTGGCATGTCTGCTTCCTCCAGCCTGTTTAAACTGTTCCATTCAATGTGAAATTTGTCATAAGTTTTAGCACACAGGTCTACTTGATCTGTGCCACCACCTTCTATTAGTCATACATGCTTTCCCCACCTTCCTGTAATACACTCCTTGAAGTGTTCAATGAGATTTTGATTTTAAATCTTATCGTCATATTCTTTTGATTCTCAAGCATCAATGAATCTGATGTCGCCGCCATTCCATGCAGTGTATAGCACGTCAAACAGGAGTCTTACTCTTGCCATGAGCACTGAGGGAGTACGGGATCATAACTGTCTCATAGTTCAGAACGAAATTCTACATATAGGGCGATGTAGAGTCATGCAGTTAATTTTATTTGACATGCTATTTCTTTTCTTCACAAATATGCTGGATTTAAAGTGATCTTCACCCTCATTTAAAATGAATCCAATATCCAACCATGTGTAAAACAAGCAGATCCAAATTTTAATTGGAGTTTAGTGTTTCACAAATATATTACTTTCTTAAAAATTATATTTGAGTCAACATTATCATTTCATTCCCTGACAGCGGGTGAACTTACTTTTAAACTCCAATTTTCCTTCGGTATTAACGGAGAGGTGAGCCTTTTTGCAAGCACCGAAAGGCTGCACCAGTTTATGCTAAAACTTACAGAACTGTAAGTTTCACAAATATGTTCCTATTAAACACTAATTCCTATTGAAGCAGTATGAAGCTAAATTCATTCAACTGGACAGCAAAAACGGTCAAGATTTTAAAAGCAAGCAACTATTTTGAAGTCACTCTTGGAACTAAATTCCATCTTGGTGTGTGAGAGTCCATAGGTTCCTCACTCTCAAAGAACCATTCAAACTGTCATGCAATTACTGAAACACACAGACAAAAAACATGAATGTTAACAGTCACTAAGATTTTGAGAGTGATTTGGAATTCATATTCAATACCCGCTGGGGGAAATCTGTTCCAATCTGGATAGTACTCACTTATCACCATCCCACCTACCTTCCCCAGCACCTCCTCCCCCTCCACACTGTTTGTTTCTGAGCTCCCTTCCACCCTCCATTTCTGAGGAAGGGTCCTGACCCAAAACCTCACCTTTCTTGAGCCTCTGATGCTGCCTGCCCTGCTGTGTTCCTCCAGCTCCACAATGTGTTATCTCAGACACCAACATTGGCAGGTCTTACTATCTGGATAACTCATTCTCACCTTGTAACAAGTGATTTATACTCATTATCTTTTCAGATTACGCATGTACATGTATATACTTAAATATACATATTGCACTTTTATGCCTGAACCACTAACCTAGAGGATATTTTAAAATAGTCTCTTCAGATCTGCATGAAAGAGAAATCATCAAGGTCATAACTTTCATTTTAGGAATAACTCGAACATTCAAAGTACTCACAGTCAGTGTCCCATTTACTTGACCAGTCAACTTGATGTGAATCTTTCTTCCAAGCGGAAGCTATAACAACAATTATATTTGAGAATCAAACTCTTCATTGCATCACCAATATTTCCTTGTCTGTTTGAAACATAAGATAATGAAATAATCATGGACAGATTGGCCAACAGTGTAATTTAATGCGTGTTACAACCATTGAAGTGATCTTTAAAAAGCTGTTGTCACACAACACACCACTTTTTGAGATGCAGTGATGAACATACTTCCTGAGACGTAAATAATATATGCCGAATTAATTCCAAAGAATACATTTACAATTAAAAAGAAGCTAAAAATCTCTTTACATTGTGATGCTTGTCAGATTGCTATTCGTCAATGGAAATCGTTCAGAACAGTTATTTATTCCTAGATGAAAAGGAAGTGTACACATTTCATTTTCAAATCTTATCCAAGAGAGAAAAAAAAAACGCCTTCATGAATGCATTGTCAAACAAGAAGACTCAGAAAAAAAGTCATTTGGCCCATTGAATTTCCTCCATCATTCGCTGAGATCATGGTTGATCTCATTACATTTATCACGACACAACATTTCCACCAAACCCACCTGACAGCTAATACATTCCGATCCAAGTCACATCCTGGTAAATCTCTGTTTCTGTGCCATGCCTTGTCTTTCTAAATATTTTTTCAGTCATCTACAAATTTAGCCACAGCACATGCACCTCTTTCCTCCAAGTCATTAATAAACAAGCACAAGAGCTGTGGTTCCTTCAGCGCGACCTCATTTCTTACTGACAAGCCAACCCTGGCATCTCTGTCCATTTGTATCGGAGATAATGGGAACTGCAGATGCTTCAGAATCCAAGTTAACAAAGTGTGGAGCTGGACGAACACAGCAGGACGAACACACAGAAGTAGAAGGGTCTCGGCACGAAACGTCAGCTTTTACGCTCCTGAGATGCTTCTTGGCCTGTTGTGCTCATCCAGCTCCACGCTTTGTTATCTCTGTCCACTTGCCTGTTCTTTCTATCGGACATGAATCATTGGATATTTCGTTCCCAACACTTATCCCCTAACAACCACCTCTCTGTGATACCCAGAGTGATGTATCTGTCAATTTCAATCTGCTCCACAAACTCATTCACTTTGTTTCATACACTCCCTGCAATTCAATACAAGATCTTCAGTCTGGCATTTACAGCCACCCTTCTTATCTGCTGCAGCTGAAGTGAGATTCCTGACCATTTCGATACTTTTTGTCCTATTACTTGCTCTGGAAACTTTGCTGAGCACTTACCAGCTTCTAACTCTTTCCACAATTTTCCATGCAACTGAGCTCACCCGCTCCACACTTTTTATTTTAACGCCCTACCCCAAGACCGAGCTCTGTATTTTGCCAGGATACTTGTCCCAAAATGATTCTCGTCGAGCCTATAACAACAGAACGACTCCCTCCTTCCCCATACCGATGCCAATGTCCCATGAATTCAAACACATTTCTGCCATGCCACCATTTGAACAATGCATTTGCATCTATAATGATGCTCACACCGTGCCAAATTGCTCAGATAATAATCCAGAGATTATTACCATTCTGGTTCTGCTTTCTCATTCAGCACCTCAGTGCTCATAATCCCTCAGCAGAACCTCTTTCCTCTTTCTTCCATATCAATGGTACCTGTGTGGACCACAAAAGCTGGATTTCTACTCCTCCCACTTCAAGTTCCTTTGTAGCCGAGATGGAATATCCTGAACCTGGGCACCAGGCAGGCAACACTACTTTCGAGACTCTCGATCCTAGTCACAACGAACAGTGTTCATTCCCCAAACTACACTACCTCTGATTATAACTACATTTCACTTTTTATCCCCTCCTGAATGTCCCCCCTGTACCACAGTGCTACAGTCAGTTTACTCATCTTCCCTATACCCTGCACTCTCATCCACACAGGAAGAAAGAATCTCAAACCTGTTAGATAAGATCAAAGGCCAAGGTTCCTTCTGCACTACATCCTGGATCCTTCCACCTGCCCTGTTCTTTGTCACACTCTCACGTCTCTGGCCACTGACCGAGTTTCAGCTAGTTAATCTAAGGTGTGTGACTGCCTCCTGAAGCACAGCATTCCCTGGTAACTCTGCCCCACATGATTTGTTGATTGGTCGAAACTGAGATTCCAGTTCATCAACCCTGAGCTGGAGTATGGGGTCTGACCACTCCCCCGTCATGTAGGAATAAATCATCATCTGGCCTGGCATCTCCATTTCAATTACTTGGATCTTAATTTGATTTGAAAACATTCTGGTCTTTTAGTTTGTAGCCTGTAAATATTTCTCCGATTTACTTTCAATCTGAAAGCTACCGATAATAGATTCTTAAACCAGTAGCGATCACCAACCAATGAACCTGGTTCACCCTCTAGGTCCCTGATTCTGGCTTCAATTCACCCTGTCTCAACAAAAACTGCTTACGAACTATCAGGCAAAAAAAAGCAAGCAAATGGCACCTCTTACCCTCTGCGCTGACTTGCCACATTGCCACCAAGTTCCCCAAAATATATATTCACTTGGTGCATTTCACTCGAGATGTGATCTCTCCTTCCAGAACATGCAAAGCATACTGAACCATCGCAATATACCACCCTCAAAACCTCAGCTCTCAGCTTATTACTTTTGAGTACATTCTCAAATGCTTTCTCCAAGTCCAAACACAACACATTTACTGGTTTTCCTCTATTAATTCTCCTTCCAAAACTTCCTCCAAAAACCAAAACAAATTAGCCAGACATAATTTCTCTTTCAGCAGGCTATGGTGATTCTGTTTGATTAGATTCTGATTTTCCAAATGTCCTGCTATTATTTTCTTCATAGTTGAACACCACATATTTCCAACAATAGATGTTAGGCTGGTTCGGTTGTAGTTATCTTCTTTTTGCCTCTCTCCTTTTTAAATAGGAATGTCACATCAGCATTTTTCCAGCCCTCAGATGCTACTCTCGAATCTAAAACTTTTTGGGAAATTACAATCAATGCATACACCGACTCTGAAGCTCATTGTTCAGAATCTTAGAAAGTAAACCATCACGGCAAAGAGTCTAATCTGCTTTTACTCCATTAGATTGTCTACTACAACTTCTCTCATGGTAGTGATGGTGTGGTAGTGATGTGTTTAATTCCTCCCTGTATTCTTTAGTAATAAGGGGATCCTTGAAGTATCTTCCGCTGTAAAGACTACCCTTTTCTCATTGTCGTTGTTCCTTGATTTAACAATTAACCTGGCCATCTCAGCCGAGCATATAATTAATGGCATTACCTCTAAAACCTTCTGTGCCAAAGTGTTCAATAGATTGCTACAACCTGAAAGAAGTAATTCTTCCCCTAAATTAATAGGCAACCAATTTGAAAATGTGGCCTCTGGTCGTAAAATCTTTCACAATGGGAGTAATCTCTACGGATATACACTATCAAGCCTCTTAAGCATCTTAAATGTTGAAAAAATAAGATCTGTTTCAATCTTATAAACTCCAATGAATGTCGTCCCAGCCCGCCCAGCTTTCCTAAGCATGGCAATCCCCTACGCCATTTCCGAAATCAACCCAGTCAACATGAGGTGTATGGCATCCGCGGCATTCGCTCTGTGGCCGTACATGATTTGTCAGTTACCATCTTGCTGCTACGACTCTACTTCTATGTACGATGCAGTCCTCTGTCCATCCTAACATACTACGCTTGAACACGTGGGCTCTTTTCTTTTGAGACACCTTATGAGCTGTACCTTATCAAATGCTTTGTTGAAATCTCAATGTACGACATCAACTGGTGGTCCTTCGTCAGTAATGTTTGTTTCCTTCTCAAAGCACTGTAGCAAGTTTGTCAAGTATTATTTCCCCTTTATGAAAGGATGTTAACTCTGTAGGATGTTATAGCACACTCAGTACCCTGTTATTTCATCTTTCATTGCCGGCATGAACATCTTCCCAGGTTGACCTAAATTGGCAATACTTGCTCACTATTTTATTGAAGTATCTTTGTAATAAAGGTGTTATGTTCACAATCTTTCAATCCTCTAAGAATTTTCCACAATCTAAGGATTCTTGGAAGATTATCATCAGTGCCTCCATTGTATCTGTAGCTGCATTGTTCAACATGAGAGGATACAACTCATCATACCCCTTGGATATTTTCTCTACTGATTGGAGTCATGTTTGGAATTCTGTGCAGTGACGTTCACTTTTAACAGTTTGCTAAATACTACCAGGAACAGAAATTGTGATCCAGCTGCAACTAAGCTAAAGCTTTCAGCACAGAAGAAAGTCTTTGAATTCATTTTGACCCAAATAACTCCTGAAAAGGGCAATACAATTTGCCTCAGTCCATAAATGTTCTTTCTCCAACATCCTGAGATGCATTATCTGTATTTCTTCAAATTTACCACAGAATCTGTTTCAATTACCCTTTCAGCAATACGCATGACAACAATTCAGCATTCTTAGTCCCCCTGTAGCCTCCGTTGCACATGTGCATTGTTAGCTGATTATTTGTTTGTGTGCCTGCTTTTTTGCTCAAATGGATCAAGTTAAGTTCGTGTTCTTTTGTCATCAGAACTCTTGCCTCCTCACTCTCATCTTCCTTGTTTTATCCCTCTGCTGGAATATTTAATTTGTCGACATATCTGAAATATGTTGTCGAATGGATTGGGTTTAGTGCCATTGCATTCCCCATAGCCCATCTACCCATCCTGTTGCTTGTTCTAACAGTTATTATCTTGCAGAGTGGAAAATGCAGTTTGAAAGCAATGGAACATTATTGATGAACAAGTTGATGCATAAATTGCTGCGATCTTCCAAACTACAAACTCACCTTCGATTCTTTCTCGGTCAGAGCATTATGCCAGCGCACATGAATCGTGTTCTCAATGGGACTTCCAAAACCATGGAATTGAATTTGCATGTTGATTTCTTCTTCCCTCTTCAGAAATGCAATGTCATATCATGATGAAGCTTCCAAGGCAATGATTGTGTCCTTCAATGAAGGGAAAAGTGACTTTTAGATTCATGGAAATATTTCAGTACTTCCACATACATGAAATGCAAACATTCTCCCTGCATGCTGACCCAACTCCGCAAGACTCGGGCATGACCCAGTCTCATTTTATCGAATCTTTCTGATTTTACATGCCACGGGATAATCATTGCAGTGTAACAGAAATGTTGATCATGGAAATTTATCAGTGTTTTAATAAATAATGGCAAATTTTCAACATCTTGCAAGTGTATGAAGGCTCAATCTCATGACACCTTGCCTGCTGCACAAAGACATTCTTACACTGCTTTGAGTGTTAGGGCTCAAACAAAACACAATCATTACACAAATGCATCAACACGCTACTTTCAATAGGATCTGGCGCAGGCTTGGAGGGCCGAAGCGCCTGTTCCTGTGCTGTAATTTTCTTTGTTCTTTGACCAGATAAAAAGGAAAAGGGAGGTGTATAACAGTCATCAAGGGAACAAGAGTCCCTGTGGACGCACTAACGTCAACCAGGCCAACATCCCCAGCACTGAGGCACTGACCATCCTCGATCAGCTACAATGGGCTGGACACTTCATCTGTATGACTGACACGAGACTCTCCCCGTGTTCTCATCCCAGCTTCAAAAAAGCAGGCGAGACCCAGATGTGCAGAGGAAGCACTCGGTGATAAACTCAAGTCCTCAATGGTGAAGTGCGACATTCCTGCAGACACCTGGGAATCGCCGGCCTAAGACGGCCCAAAGCCTGAAGAGCACCTGGGAAGGCATCAAACACTTTGCGGCTTGCCTTTGGAAGCAGCGGAAGCCATGCAGCCACACCAACACCTCCCTCACCCCTTCCCACGACTGCCTTGTGCCCCGAGTGCAACAGAGCCGACGGTAGCTGCATCGGTCTGTGCAGCCGGCGGTCAATTCAGCCTGAGAGTGGGAGAGTGTCATCCATATCTGCGAGAAACCACCATGATGATGATGATGTATAGTGTGCAGGGGCATCTCGTCACAGCAAATCAGAGAACAAATACAGGGCAACAGAACACTGATGACCAAGATTAGGATGAGGGAGAATCTCAAAATCTTCTACAAGTGTCTCAGACGGAAAGAGAAAACCCAGGGAAAACCAGGTCTCATTAGGGATGAAGAGGCAAATGAACGGTTTGAACTGGAGGGCAATGTCAGGTGTTAAACGAGAATTTCACATCAGCTTTTACATGTGAGAAGGAGCACACAATTCTCGGACAGAATTAACAGAGACTGGGGAGATGTTAGGTGTTTTGGTGAATTTAAAATTGGACAAATCCCAGGTTTGGATGAGGTGTATGCCACGATGCCCAGGGAGATGAGAGAAAAAATTCCACTCGCCCTCATACAGAGCTTTCAAAAGTACCAAAGGACTGGAGAACAGGTAACATAGTTCCACTTATCAAAATGCGTGACAAACATAAAGCAGAGTATTACAGACCGGTGAGTATCACATCAGTAGAGAGGAAAATATTGGAGAAAATTCTGAACGGCAGACTTAATTTCCATTTCAAGAAGTGGGGTCTGATCAGCGACCGTCAGCATAGCTTTGTCAGAGGGAGGTCACGCCTCACAAACTTAGATGATTCTTTCAAAGAGGTGACAGAGTGTGCAGATGGGAGTTGATGTAGTGAAAATAGATTTCAGCAAAGACTTGGACAGGGTCCCAAATGGGAGCGTGGCAAAGAAGGTAAAGCTCGGGGGGTCCAGGAAAATACAGCAAGTTGAATCCAAAGTTACAGATTGGTCAAATGGGCAGGTCAACGGTAGATGGAATGTTAACCCTGATCAATAAGGCAATTTGGACAAACTAACAAGGCAAGGAATCATTCAAAGAAATGCCAGGACACTAGGAAGATCAGAGGAATGGTGTGATCTTGGGGTGCTTGTCCACAGATTCCTGAACATGGAATGGCAGCTTAAAGGGGCAGTTCAGAAAGCATCTGGCTCAAGAGCTGTACAGGACTTTTGTTAGGCCCCAGCTGAAGTGCTCAGTGCAGTTCTGGTCTCTCCATTATAGAAGGAAGGTGTTTGCATTTGAGCATGTGTGGAGGACATTCATCAGGATGTTCTGAGGGGGTGAAGCATTTTAACTCTTGGGAGAGTCTGGATAAGTTTGCGTTAGCAATAACTGCCAATGCTGGAGTCTGAGATCACACAGTGTGGAGCTGGAGGAACACTGCAGGCCGGGCAGCATCACTGTTGCCGATCTCTGATTAAAGGTCTAGGCCTGAAACATCAGCTTTTGTGCTCCCGAGATGCTGCTTGGCCTGCTGTGTCCAGCCAGCTCCACACTTTGTTCTCTTGGATTCTCCAGCATCTGCAGTTCCCATTGTCTCTAGCATCACTGTTTTATCTGGATAAGGTTGGCTTGTTTTCTTTTGAGTAGAGAAGGTTGAAGGAGGTCCTGAAAAAATTGTTTAGATTAATATGGGTAGGGGCGAGGTAAAAAGAAGGTCCATAATGGGGTCGGTCGGGGGGCGGTGGTGGTAGAGGAAGAGATACATACATTTAAGCTAAAAGCTCAGAAGGAATTTCAGGAAAGAAAAGACACCCAGAAGGTGCTGGGGGATTGGAATTCATTGTCTGGGACTTCAGTTGAGGTGGATAATCTTTTCACGTTAAAGAAAAAGGGTTGGTACAGCACGTAAAATGAAATAACATTCAAGGCAATAGGCCTATTGCTAGAACATGAGCCGAATGTGAACTTAGTGTGGCTTCGGTGGTTACAGACACAATGGAATGAAGTGCTTGTTCAATTCTGTACAATTCTCTGATTCTATGATTCTGGAGCAGGGGACAGTGAGTGGACAGCATGGGACAGTTCACCTATCTTCTCCTTTCTCCATCTTCTGTCTGCCTCCCAACTTCTCACTATTTTTTACAGAATCCCCTTCTCCTCCCTGGGTTTTGAAGAAGGGTCTCGATCTGAAACGTCAGCTTTCTTGCTTCTCTGATGCTGCTCGGCCCGCAGTGTTCATCCAGTTCTACACCTTGCTCTCTCAGATTCTCCAGCATTGGCAAGTTCCTACTATCTCTTGAGGAAACTTACTTGTTTTTGCACCCAACCTGTGGTGAGAATGTGGAACGCACCGACTGTGTGGGTGGTAGAGGCAGAAACCGTGATAACATTTAACAAGTCTTTGATTGGGCATTTGCGATGCCAAGGCATACAAGGCTCTGGGTCGAGTGCTGGGAAATGTGATGAGAATAGTTCGGGACTTGCATCTTGTGAGGGCACATACAATTTGCTGAAGGGTCTGTTCCATTGCCATGGCACTCTATTATGCTGTCCCTCAATGATCCTATGACAAGTAAGTGAAGATTTACAGAAACAGGCACTTTTCAAGGACAATGCCAAAAGGAAAAGTGATGCACAGGCAAAGTGCATGTAAGAATTTAACCAAGGATTAACACCATTGAAGAACTGGTATTTGTGCCAATGCACCAAACCTGCAGATGAAAATGCAGTGTCCAGTTTGATTGCAAACTGCAACAACCACCAGTTAGTAACATGATCAATGGAAATATCTGAATGCCTGTTGTTGTGATCTCAAGCATTTACCTGCGTCGAGTGAAATCCACCACCATAGTTCTGTTGCATCGTTAGCCACCTCGCAATCGGTGTTGCATAGTCAATATCATTCCTTGACAACGCTTGAAGCAAGGCATAAGCAGTGGTTTCCACAGTCATCGCAGAAGCCTGTGCTGCTTCAATTGGATACGGCTTCTCGTCCTCCAACAATGGAGGCTTTCCAGGAACCAACATCAGAATCTGTCATTTGTTCAAGGGATTAGCTGACAATAAAGTTTACATCATATAGATTTTTGTTTGCATTTCACCAACATAACAATGGTTTTCTGGTCAAGATCCACCATTGTTTCACCACTGATGTCTATAACATTCTCCATACTTCCCGCTCAGTGATGGGTCCTTTTGTTTGGGAAAAATAGGTACCTTCGAATGCAAATGAATCAAGATGAGCTTTAGTTTCTCATCAGGCTACATGGCAGTTATTACAAGATGTTACGAACAAAAGGTGAAGAGGCAGATGAAACCATTCAGAGCATCAGTCTGGATGATCTTCTTGCCCTCATCCTGAGGAGGCATCACAGATCTTAACTTACACGCAATTCAAGTTATTTCACGCAATGACAAGACTGAATGTTCTGGATACTGCAAATGCCATGGCACCTGGCAGCATTCCACAAACTGTATTGGAACAATGTGCCCCAAGGTCAGCACACCAACAGTAAATGTTTTCCAGTACATTTTTAAACACTTGCGACACTCACATTTCAGAGAAAGATGACCTATCATGTAATAGTCAGACAAATTGTGCTGACCAATTATGGCCTCAATGTATTCTCAATCATCAGCAAAGTAATGCAACATCTGGATGACAGTGCTGTCAAACAGTTGCACACTAAGGCTCAGTTTACTTTTCGTCAGGCTCACACTTCTCATAACCTCATTCAGGATTTACCACAAATACGATCAGAGATCCTGAGCTTGAAAAGGAAGGAAACTGCAATCTGTCATTTCCACCAAGCCAATTTCTGATTGAATGTGGTGTGAAGCAGACGAATAGAAAATTGAGTCAGTGGCATTCACTGGATACCTGCACTGGCTGAAGTCATGTCTTCATTTGAACCAAAGTGAAGACATGAATGTTCATTGAATATTGTCCAGGTGTCCAGCAGAATTCATGACTTTTCCAACAGTGAAATCAACGATGAGAAAATACAGTGAGACTTGCACAACGATCAGGCTTGGCCTGATAAACGATAAGTAACATTTGCACCACACAAGTGCTAAGCAGCAATCAGCTCCAACAAGAGAGAATATGACCACATGACAAAATTCCATGTCCTTACCTGAACATCATCCTTACATTTTTGTTTTAAATGTACAAGTGCTATCCAAGCCATGCAAGGCTATGCGCCAGGTGTTGGAAATGAGGTTAGAAAAATTCACTGCTTCTCTTTGACTGTCACAGAATCCGTGAGCTTAAGAATTTAATTAAGTCTATCCAAGAGAGTTTCTTGACACAGTATATGGATAGAAGATGGGCCATGCTGGACTTTGTCCTGGTCAGGTAACTGGTGAGAAGTGTGGGAAAGCATTTTGGAAATAGTGATCACAACTCCTTCAATTTTAAGATTGCTATGAAGAAGGATAAGTCAGGACCTTGGGGGAGAGTAAATTATATCAATTTTAGGTAGGAGCTGGGGAGTGTTAATTGGGGGGAGCTGTCACATTTGCCATATGGGAATTGTTTAAAGGCCTGCTTATGAGTTTAGGATCAGGAAGGAGGAAGGACAAGGATGGCGAGGTAAAGACCCTTGGATAATTGGGGAGGTTGTGAAGTTAGTCAAAAGGGACAAAAACAGAAATATGTCAGGTTTAGGAAACTAAAATCGAACAGGGTCGACATTAGAAAAAGCAGAAAAAGAAAGGGCGATGAAATGACCTTGGCAAGGAGGGTTGAAGGAAATCCCAAGGCATTCTGTGCATACATCAAAAACAAGGGGATAAATAGTGAGAAAGTAGGATCATTCAGGATAAAGGAGGGAACTTGTGTACGGAAGCAGAGGATATGGGCAAGATCCGAAATGAGTACTGTGCATCACTATTCACTCAGGCGAAGGGTGTGGAGGATAGTGGGATTTGTGTGGAGCATGCTCATACGATAACAGCATTTTGAGATCAAGAAAGAGCATTAAGGTGGATAAGTCCTCAGGACCCAATGGTATCTACTCAAGGATTTTGAGCGAGGTGAGAGAGGAGATTGTCGGGGCATTCAGCAATATCTTTGTATCCTTGGTAACCACTGGAGATGTACTGAGGACGAGCAAGTTGCTAAATGTTCTTCTTCTGTTCAAGAAGGTAAATCGGGTCAATCCAGGAAACTATAGACTAGAGAGTCTCTCATCGTTCATTGGGAAGCTATTGGACAGAATTCTTCGGGATTGTATTTATCTGTATTTGGAACAGCATGGCCCAATTAGGGACAGTCAGCATGGCTTTGTGCAGGGCAGGTCATGTCTTACTAAATTGATTGAATTTTTTGAGGAGGTAACTAATGTGATCATTGAAGATAGAGTGGTGGATATTGTTGACATGGATGTTAGCAAGGCTTAAAACAAGGCGCTTCACCGTAGGATCATCCAGAAGATTAAGATCCATGGGGTCCGTGGTCACTTAGCTGCTTGGATTCACAACTGGCTTGCCCAGAGAAGGCAGAGGGTGGTGGTGGAAACGTGCTTTTTAGGCTACAGATCCAGGACTATTGTGTTCTGCAGGGATCTGTACTGGGACCTCTGCTGTTGTGGTATATATATAAAATGACTGAGGTGACAAGATAGATGGATGGGTTAGTAAGTTTTTAGACGATAGAATGATTGGTAGAGTGGTAGTTAGGGTAGAAAGTCATAAAAGGATACAGAAGGATACAGATCCGTTGCAGAAATGGCAAGTGAATTTTAATCCACTAAGTGTGAAGTGCTCCACTTTGGGAAATTAAATGTTAAGGAAAAATATACAGTTAATGGCAGGACCCTGAGCAGCATTTGTGTACACAGGGATCTTGGGATTCAGTTCATAGCTCCCCGAAAGGGGCCACACAAGTTGATAGAGTGGCAAAGAAGACGCATGGCATGCTTGCCTTTATTAGTTCGGGAATCGAGCACAAGAATCAGGATGTCATGTTCCAGCTTTAGAACACTTTGGTTCGGCCTTAAGTATTGCACTCTTAAGAATTGTATCCAATTCTGGTCGTCATGTTACAGGAAGGACGTGGAGGTTTTGAATACGGTGCAAAAGAGGTTGCCTGGATTTGAGGGCTTGAGCTAGAAAGGAGAGGCTGGAAAGACTCAGGCTGTTTTCTCTGCAGTGGCAGAGGTTGAGGGAAGACTTGATAGAGGTTTACAAATTTATGACATGCATAGACAGATTCTGACTGTAACCCTTCTCCCAGATTTGAAATGTCTAAAACTGGGGGCATGTATTTAAGGTGAGAGCAGGAAAGTTCAAAGGAGATGTCAGAGACAATTCTTATATACAGAGAGTGGTAGGAGTCTGAAAAGCACTGCCGGGGTGGCTGTGGAAGCAGATACAATAGGGCCGCTTAAGACACTTTTATATACGTACATGAATATACAAGGAATGTAGGGATATGAATCAAGGACATTCAGAAGGCTTTAGCTAAATTTGGCATCATGTTTAGCACAACATTGCATGCCAAAGGGCCTGTTCCTCTGCTGAAGTGTTCTTGGATCTATGTTCATCAATGTGACTGGAACCGTAGATCAGAGACAATAGATTCTACAGCAAGTAGACTTCTCAACATCTGTCCACTGCCGATAAACTCCAAATCCGGGTGTCAATGAAATACTCTTCACTCAGCTGAACGAGTGCGACTCCGACAACACTATCGATAAACGACAGCAATGCAGTCAAATCATCCCATTGATTGATCCCCCTTCTTACGTAAGGATATAGGAAAACAAGTCAGCCATTCAACCCTTCAAACACTTTCTACCATCCAATGAGGTTATAACTTAATTGTGGCCTACCTCCATATTGCCTTTGGTCCATATCCCTCAATACTGTTTTTCCTTTCGGTCGAACTGAAAATTTACAATTAACAATGGATCTAGAATGAACTGTTGTTTGAGATGGGGAGTTACAATGAGACAATGCACCAATTCATCAAACTCCTTCCACAGTACCTGATAATTGTGTGAACCCTACCACCCAAAAATATTTAAACAGCAGCTCCAGAATCTGCATGTTCCCTGTCAAAATCAGCAGAATCCTGATCTGGAACTGTATGACTGTTACTTCATTTCCACTGAGTAAAAGCAATTCATCTCCTGTCCTCAGTAGTTCATTAATATATTCATACCACGTGCATTGCAGCTATTCAACAGGCCAATTCTCCACAACCTTCTCAACAGCAATTCTGGATGGATAGCAAATGCAGCCCAAGAAAGCAACATCAATGACATGCTCGTGAATTTTAAAAATTATCATGACAATATTTGCGGATTATAACAAATCTCCGACTTCATGACGTCTCAAATCCATTCTCACCCTCTCCCCACTGCTTGGATGTGCATTCATGATTGTGATTTACAAAGAACAGCAACTAATTTGAAACAATTCACTTGCAAAAATAGAACAGAAATCTAGTTTTGTGCAAAACCGATGCAAAACAGATAGTAGCGGATAGCGAAGGGGACTGTTGGACAATGCAGAATATAGACAGATTGGAGAGTTAGGTGGAGAAATGGCAGATGGAGTTCAATCCGGGCAAATGCGAGGTGATGCATTTTGGAAGATCCAATTCAAGAGCGAACTGTACGGGAAATGGAAAAGCCCTGGGGAAAATTGATGCACAGAGAGATCTGGGTGTTCAGGTCCATTGCACCCAGACGGTGGCAACGCAGGTCAATAGAGTGGTCAAGAAGGCATACGGCATGCTTTCATTCATCAGACGGGGTATCAAGTATAAGAGTTGGCATGTCATGTTGCAGTTTTATAGGACTTTGATTCACATTTGGAATACGGCGTACAGTTCTGGTCGCTACATTACCAATAGGACGTGAATACTTTGGAGATGGTGCAGAGGAGGTTCACCAGGATGTTACCTGGTATGGAGGGCACTAGCTATGAACAGAGGTTGAGTAGATTGGGATTATTTACATGAGAAACACGGAGGTTGAAGGGGGGGACCTGATTGATGTCGACAAAATCATGAGAGGTATAGGCAGGGTGGATAGCAAGAAGCTTTCCATCTCAGAGTGGGGGGATTACTAGACGTCACAATTTCAAGGTGAGAGGGGAAAAGTTTAAGGCATATGAGTGGAAAGTTCTTTATGCAGAGAGTCGTGGGTGCCTGAAACGCGTTGTCAACGCAGGCGTTCGAGGCGGGCACAATAGCGTCATTTAAGATGTATCTAGACAGAAACATGAATGGGCAGGGAGCAAAGGGAACAGATCCTTGGAAAACAGGCGACAGGTTTACATAAAGGATCTGGAACGGCGCATGCTTGGAGGGCCAAAGGGCCTGTTCCTGTGCTGTAATTTTCTTTGTTCTTTTCCTCTTTGAAACAGTTTGAAGGCTGGCTATCAGCTAGACAACAGCAGCGAAACCTGGGATTCGTCATTAGAAACATGAAGGAGTTTCCAACATCAATTGGAGAGAGAGCGTACTTGAAGATTCAAGTCACTATTTCATCTACAACTTTCCACCCACACCGGTGCAATGCCCTTTCAGAACTACAGTGCACGTTAGTCCAGAACCTGCTGCACTCAAGCCACTTCCATTTTTCCACTTCCTGAACTACAATTTGATCCCTTCATTTCCTGGTTTGTTTGCTTTTAATGTTTTTCTCATCTTGAAGATTTCTACAGTACAAATTTACAGTTGCCCTATTTTAGAAGGATATTATTAAGCAAGAGTGGGCACAGAAGAAATTTACCAGATTGTTGCTGAGCATGGAAGGTTTCAGTGATAAAGGAAGGTTGGGTCAGCTGGAACTTTTTTCACTGGAGCAAAGGGGATAAAAGGTGACCTGATCGAGGTTTATAAATAGGACAAGGCTGAAGGGATATGGGCCACGAAGAAGCAGTTGGGACTAGTTTAGTTTGGGATTATGTTGGACCTAAGGGCCCATTTCCACGCTGTACGACTATGACTCTATAAAATAGGCTGACAAGGTCAAGTAACACATACCGTACCAAAACGAGAAAAAAAAAGCACAGCATCCCCTTCAAATTACATCTCACCACAGGACAAGTTAAGGCCAGGCTACTACATAGAACAAACATCAACACTGCATCTCAAACCTCCAGTGGAATTGAATAGTTTTGCATTTATCTTGATAAGTCAAACCACATTCTGTTCTCCAACCCTCTGGTACTTCCCTTGTGAGAGGAATTGAAAAACTGGTCAGGGCCACTGAGATTTTCTTTGAGGTAACAAGGTGTACAGCTGGACGAAAACAGCCGGCCAAGCAGCATCAGAGCAACAGGAAAGCTGACGTTTCAGGCCTAGACACTTCTTCAGAAATGGAGGAGGGAGAGGGGGTTCTGAAATAAATAGGGAGAGAGCGGGAGGCGGATAGAAGTTGGATAAAGGAAAAGATAGGTGGACAGGAGACAGGCAGGTCAAAGAAGCATGGATGGAGTGCAGGTGGGAAGTTAGCGAGCAGACAGGGCAGTCCAGAGAGGACGAACAGGTCAAGGGGGCGGGAAGAGGCTAGTAGGTAGGAGGTGGGGGTGGGGCTTGAGGTGGCAGGATGGAATAGGTGGGTTGGTTTTGGGTTGCGGGAGCAGGAGGGGAGATTTTGAAGCTTGTGAAGTCCACATTGATACCACTGAGCTGCAGGGTTCCCAAGCGGAATATGAGGTGCTGCTCCTGCAATCTTCTGGTGGCACTGCAGGAGACCCAGGATGGACATATAATCTGAGGATTGGGAGGGAGAGTTGAAACGGTTCGCAACTGGTAGGTGCAGTTCTTTCGTGCATTAGTGACTTGCAAAGGTCCCGAAGTCTCCGCTTGGTTTCCCCGATGTAGAGGCGGCTACAATGGGAACAGCGAATACAGTATATCACATTAGCAGGTGTGCAGGTGAACATCTGCTTGATGTGGAAATTTCTTCTTGGCCCCTGGGATGGGGGTGAGGGGGGAGGTATCGAGACAGGTGAAGCACTTCCTGCAGTTGCAGGGAAAAGTGCCGCGTGTACGGGGTGCTGGAGGGGAGTGTGGAGCGCATAAGGGAGTCACCTAAGGGTGGCGAGGGAAAAAATGTCTTCGGTGGTAGGGTCAGAGTGCAGATGGCAGAAGTGTCGGCGATGATGCATTGAATCCGAAGGTTGGTGGGGTGGTACGTGAGGGCGAGGAGGACTCTGTTTTGGTTGTTGTTACGGGGAGCGGGTGTGAGGGGTGAGTTGTGGGAAATGTGGGTGACCCGGTCTAGGGTGTTTTCGACCACTGCGGGGGGGTGGGGGGTAGTTGCGGTGTTTGAAAACTAAAACTTCTCTTTCAAATCCTCCCACCTCCTACAGGCAAAGTGGGTGGCCAGGGTATCCACATGGGCCCAAGCTATGCCTGCCTCTTTGCAGGTTACATGGAACGATCCCTCTTCCATACCTACACTGGCCCTAAACCCCATCTCTTCCTCCGTTACATTGATGACCGTATCGGCGCCACTAATGTGGTATGCTGCAAAATGTGCTATGTGGTAATCCTTTCACCATGTATATTTCGTAATCAAACAACAAACTAAAGGAAGACAACAAAATGTGGGGCTGGATGAACACAGCAGGCCCAGCAGCATCTCAGGAGCACAAAAGCTGACGTTTCGGGCCTAGACCCTTCATCAGAGAGGGGGATGGGGAGAGGGCTCTGGAATACATAGGGAGAGATGGGGAGGCGGACCGAAGATGGAGAGAAAATAATATAGGTGGAGAGGAGAGTATAGGTGGGGAGGTAGGGAGGTGATAGGTCAGTCCAGGGAAGACGGACAGGTCAAGGAGGTGGGATGAGGTTCAGAGGCAGAAAATGGAGGTGCGGCTTGAGGTGGGAGGAAGGGATGGGTGAGAGGAAGAACAGGTTAGGGAGGCAGAGACAGGCTGGGCTGGTTGTGTGATGCAGTTGGGGGAGGGAACGAAATGGGCTGGTTTTGGGATGCGGTGGGGGAAGGGGAGATTTTGAAGCTGGTGAAGTCCACATTGATACCATTGGGCTTCAGGGTTCCCAAGCGGAATACGAGTTGCTGTTCCTGCAACCTTCGGGTGGTATCATTGTGGCATTGCAGGAGGCCCAGGATGGACATGTCGTCTGAGGAACGGGAGGGGGAGTTAAAATGGTTCGCGACTGGGAGTTGCAGTTGTTTATTGTGAACCGAGCGGAGGTGTTCTGCAAAGCGGTCCCCAAGCCTCCGCTTGGTTTCCCCAATGTAGAGGACGCCACACAGGGTACAATGGATACAGTATACCAACTGCACCTCCCAGTAGCGAACCAATTTAACTCCCCCTCCCATTCTTCAGATGACATGTCCATCATGGGCCTCCTGCAGTGCCACAATAATGCCACCCCAAGGTTGTAGTAACAGCAACTCATATTCCGCTTGGGAACCCTGCAGCCCAATGGAATCAACGTGGACTTCACCAGCTTCAAAATCTCCTCTTCCCCCACCGCATCCCAAAACCAGCCCAGCTCATCCCCTCCCCCCACTGCAACCCAAAACCAGTCCAGCCGGTCTCCGCTTCCCTAGCCTGTTCTTCCTCTCACCCATCCCTTCCTCCTACCTCAAGCCGCACCTCCATTTCCTACCTACTACCTCATCCCGCCTCCTTGACCTGTCCGTCTTCCCTGGACTGACCTATCCCCTCCCTACCTCCCCACCTATACTCTCCTCTCCACCTATCTTCTTTTCTCTCCATCTTCGGTCCGCCTCCCCCTCTCCCCCTATTCATTCCCGAACCCTCTCCCCATCCCCCTCTCTGATGAAGGGTCTACACCTGAAACGTCAGTTTTTGTGCTCCCGAGATGCTGCTTGGCCTGCTGTGTTCATCCAGCTTCACACTTTATTCTCTTGGATTCTCCAGCATCTGCAGTTCCCATTATCTCCTGGGGGTTACCATTGACTAGAAACTCAACTAGGCTTGGCACACAAATAGATTGGCTACAAGAGCACATCAGAGGCAAGGAATACTGTGGTGAATAATTTACCTCTTGACTCCCTAAAGCCTGTGCATCGTCGACAAGACACAAGTCAGGAATATGATGGAATACACCCTTCTCGCCTGGACAGGTGCAGCTCCAACATTGAAGAAACTTGACACCTTCCAGGACAAAGCAGCATGCTTGATTGGTCCCATATCCTTTCCCACGACTACTGACACTCAGTAGCAGCACTCTGTACTATCTACAAGATGCACTGCAGAAATTCACCAAAGACTCTCAGACAGCACCTTCCAAATCCACTACCAATTCCATCTAGGACAAGCATAGCAAATACATGGGAACACCACCACATGCCTGTTCCCCTCCGAGCCACTCAGCATCCTGACTTGGAAATATATCACTGTTTTTTTTTCCACTGTTGCTAGGTCAAAAGCTTGGAATTCCCTCCCTAACAGCATTGTGGGTCAACCTACAGCATGCGGATTGCAGTGGTTCAAGAAGGCAGCTCACCACCACCTTCTCAAGGGCAACCAGGGACGGGCAATAATGCTGACCCAGATAGTGATGGCCCACGTCCCACAACTGAATAAAAATAAACATAAGAACACACACACAGTAACATGACAACGACTAGAAAATCTGTTTTTTTTTGTTTGCTTTCATGATACTTATTGTGGGAATAAATCCCAGCCAGATTAGCAAGAAGAATATCCATGATTACATGTGGGATTTTTTGCATCGAGCTGAGAGGGTTAATGTTTCATCTTAATTACAATACCTCAGGCAGTGTAGCACTCTATATGTCGTCCCCTGCTGTGGGATTTGAACCCCTGAACTACCAGGCAATATATCTCATAAATTTCACTTCTGAGGGTAGGAGATAATAACTTGCAGAAACTATCCTGATGTATCAATGGATTTCCCCTTAGACACAGAACCTTTTCATCATGTTTGTGCAGAAATGACCAAGTTTCTGCATTCAAAGGACAAGCAACAGCTAACGCTGCTGGAGAGACTCAGAGAGAGAGAGAGAGAGAGAGAGAGAGAGAGTGAGAGAGAGCACCAAAAGATGAAAGCGCCATGTGAAGAAATTTCAGTGAGAAATGCAAAAACGTTCCAAATGAAAATTCAAACACAGAAAGCACAATTGCTGAACGCTGAATTTAATGGAAGTGATGGACATTAAGCGAAGTAAAAAAACAACACTGAACGGTTTGTGTCTTGTATTTTATAGCTGTACTAGCATGATAGATTTTCATACAGCTCCTGGTCCATTATTAATTGGTGGGTTTTCAGTGATGGTAGCTATACCCATATTTAAAGCCCACCTCTAGCTGCCCGCAGTGAATTGTATTGAATTATTTATTGTCACTTGCAGTGAATAATACGGTAAGATACAGTGAAAAGCTCCAACTGTTTCCGCAATACAGTGCCATTATGGATGATCTGAGAATAAAAAGAGTAAAAAGAAAGTTTTTGTTCCACTGCCTCCAGGATGACTCTGAGCCGGCTCACCAAAGACATCTGCACTGCCAGCCCTCTTGCGCCGTCTTGCACCATCTGTGCCAGGTCCACCAACATAGGTGTCGCCACTCTTCAGGAGCCTTGCCACGGGGCTCACATCACTGTCACCAAGTCCCGTGCTCAACACATAATCGCCCCACATACGGGAATTCCCGATTGCAATCCGTCGCCACCTTGCCAATAACCAGGGGTCCCTGCTCCAGGCCTGCAATCAGCGGTGCCTGCCCGCACTGCCACCTTGATGATGCCAGGAGTTCCCACTCTAGGCCCACCACATCCAGGAGTCCCTGGCTCTGCTGGCGACCACCTCGCCAAGAGCCTCGCTCTGGCTGCCTTCACCCAAGGTGTTGTCTTGCCGGTGCCGCCATCTTGAAGCGTGCACAGCAGCTGCTGGCCCCACGTGAGGACGTCCCTGATGCCACTGCCATGGTTTCTGACTGCCAGGAAGCAGCTGCCAGTCTTCACGTGGCCCGTGCTCACTGCAACGTCAATCCGGGTGACTCACACGCCAAAAAGATAATCCAGGAAAAAAAAGCAGAAATAAAAAGAATAAAAAGTGAAAGAAAACAGATGGGAGTGGGTGAGCCCCAGGCAAGAGCCCAGACACAACCCTGCTACTCCCTCCTACAAGCAGTGCAGTGGTTTCAGGCACTTGAAGAGTTTGAGTAACAGGCTGAGGTCCAGTTCCTGTTCCTATCTCAGCCAGAGATAACAAGGTGTAGAGTTGGATGAACACAGCAGGCCAAGCAGCATCATAGGAGCAGGGAAGCTGACGTTTTGGGCCTAGGCCCTTCTTCAGAAATTTATGAAGAAGGGCCTAGGCCCGAAACATCAGGTCTCCTGCTCCTATGATGCTGCTTGACCTGCAGTGTTCATCCAGCTCTACACCTTGTTATCTCAGATTCTCCACCATCTGCAGTTCCTACTGCTTATGTCAACCATCTTGTGTGGAAATGTTGTTCACTGCAGAAAATACAACAAATGCAGACTAGCGTGGTGGCTTGCCTGACAGATATCAGGATGCCATTTAGGAGTTTGCGACAAACCAAAAGCTTTTGTCGTCATTTCCTGATGCCAGTCTGTTGTTTCCAGCATGCACTGAGAGACCACTTACTTACTGATTTTCAATCATGAAGGAGCCACGGGTTTCCATGAAAGACACTTGGAACATTGAAGGCAACGCCAGGGGTCATGTCTTTGGAGTGTTCTGCCAGTCATGTCTAAAATAGACCAGCAGGTGAAGCAAAGTGATAATGGGAACTGCAGATGTTGGAGAATCCAAGATAATAAAGTGTGAAGCTGGATGAACACAGCAGGCCCAGCAGCATCTCAGGAGCACAAAAGCTGACGCTTGGGCCAAGACCCTTCATCAGAGAGGGGGATGGGGTGAGGGTTCTGGAATAAATAGGGAGAGAGGGGGTGGCACACCGAAGATGGAGAGAAAAGAAAATAAGTGGAGAGGAGAGTATAGGTGGGGAGGTAGGGAGGGGATAGGTCAGTCCAGGGAAGACAGACAGGTCAAGGAAGTGGGATGAGGTAAGTAGGTAGGAGATGGAGGTGTGGCTTGGGGTGGGAGGAAGGGATGGGTGTGGTGCAGTCGGTGGAGGGGACGAACTGGGCCCAGTTCGTCCCCTCCCCCCACTGCACCACACAACCAGCCCAGCTCTTCCCCTTCACCCACTGCATCCCAAAAGTTTAGGGAGGCAGAGACGGGCTGGACTGGTTTTGGGATGCAGTGGGTGGAGGGGAAGAGCTGGGCTGGTTGTGTCGTGCAGTGGGGGGAGGGGACGAACTGAACTGGTTTTGGGATGCGGTGGGGAACTAAAAAAAAATTATACAGGTTTTAATCAAACAGAGACACAAAAAAGGAGTGGGTTGGAGGTGACGTTGGTGGTAGGAAAGAGCTCAGAGGGGCAAAATCAAAGGATGTTACAAAGGGGGAATTGGGCAGGTCTGACTCTACGTTGTGGATAAGTGATTGGAAGCTCATCTCAGAGTCACATATGACACCACCGAGTGCGCAAACAGGCTCCAGCCTCTGACAGACGCCAGGAAAAGGAATTTGTGGCCAGGAAGCGTAGTTTGTTTTGGGTTTGAAGATAATGGTTTGCAATACAGAATAGAATCACGACAAAAGGGAGATGAAAAATCGAGCACAATATCGGATTCCTCATATAACGAAAATATAATAACAATGACGTGATTGCAAGCTTTCAGGATCTCTGCCATATATTCATTAAGTGGTCATGGAAAACAATGTTGCATTGTTTGGATACAAGTGCATTTTTACAGTAGAAACATTAGAAAAAAAATTATACTGCAATATAGACAGATTAGAGAGAAGTTAAAAATAGTCTTCTGAACTTAAGTAGATGAAAGCTCCGTTAAGCCGATGGTTATGGATCTGTGCCGTTCTTTGCATTAAATCTGTCAGTGCTGGAATTTCACAGAATCTCAAACAGGGCTTTGGGTCAGCTTGGATTGAGGTGAAGTCCAAGACAAATATACAGCTATTATCACAATTCTCCAGCACAAAATAGCCACAAAACATTTGGAAGCAAACAAGACCCCATTTTCTGTTGTCAAAATTGGTTCTGCACCAACAGAATATACAGATGCAAAGACGGCATTCTGAAAAGATTCAACACTGACCAGTGGGCCGTCTAAAAACTGGATTGAGGCCATTGGCTATTGTGTGTGAACAGTCCTTCCACCTCTCAGGAAGAAACTTGTGAAAACGGCAAAGGAAATGAGAATGCTTCTTGGCCTGTAGCAATGTAGAACCAATGAGATGAAGGAGAAAAATTGGGTTTCTGATATACAGCGGAAGGGGCAGTATGGTGACTCAGTGGTTAGGCCTCAAGTGCCAGAGACCCAGGTTCGCAGATGAGTGTCTGTGTGCAGTTTGCACGTTCTCCCTCTGTCTGTGTAGGTTTCCTCCAGGTGCTTTGGTTTTCTCCACAGTTCAAACAAGTGCAGGTTAGGTGGATTGGCCATGCTAAATTGTCCATAGTGCCCAGGGATGCGCAAGCTGGGTGGGTTAACCATGGGAAATGCAGGGTTACGGTGATAGGGGGTTGGGTTTGGGTGGGATACTCTTTGGAAGGTCAGTGTGAGCTCAATGGGTCGCATGGTCTGCTTCCATTCTGTGGGCATTCTACGAACTGAATTATCAGTGAGGAGGACCTGATCTTCAAACTTTACATGAGATCAATCAAAACATCTTCTAGCCACACTCTGATAAATGAGCACATATCAGAAATCAGCATTTAGCATACAAGAGCAGCTACAGCTAAATGCATTGTTACTGTTGATTACTGGCTTTAGATATGTAGAAGTAGTACATCCAACAGATTTTCATGTAGGCAGTGTGGTATTCTGCAAAGCTGCATTTGGTCAGTTGATGAGGACACTACTTCTACAACCTTCTCTTAAACAAGCAGATCTCTGATCTCCTACAACTCAGGCCTTGTGTGCAAGCCTTACTCCTTTGACCCATTGCTGGTCAAGCATTTAGCCATTTCCAACCTGAGGTTTGGAATTCATTCCAGAGACCTCTTTATCCCTGTCTCCTCCTATAAGATACTTCTCAAACACTTTCTTTCACTCAGTATGGCTCCCTGTATGATTCTGCTCCTCTGACATGCCTTGGGGCTTGGTAGCTATGGCAAAGGCACTATACAAATGCAACTTTGATTACAGATGGCAAGTGAATGTGAAGTGTACAGAATCTGTTAGTTCGTGCCAGTTTTAGCAGCTCTGCTGATAGGTTCCTAAAGATTAGCCCTTAGGATCATCCAGACACTTGACTGCATTTACTTAATCCTGGAAAGCATCATTTTGGTCCACTTATCAATAACATTCACACTCGGAGAGAAACAAAAAATGTTGCCAAACCAGAAGTTTGTTGATTGAACAAAACAGAAATAAATCAAGAGTTAAAGAAAAATCTGCTCTCATAAAGACAGATCAGAATATCTGTTTATTTGACAATCATCCAGGACTCTAAGGGCACAGATCTTCACCTCGTCATTGAGCTAGCTAGGAAAACACATTGCATTGAACGGAACTAATTACAATGGGAAACAAAAACACTTGTCAATAGAAGGGTGACAACTGATAGTCCGCATGTGACATTGCTGTGTTGCTGTTGCCAGGTCTATTTAAGTCACCGTAAACCTTTAGGCTCCTTGTGTCTTAGAAACAGCAGCAGCTTTCCTGAATAAAATACTACAAAGTCATTAGATTTCTGACAGCCTGGAACAGTAGCAAGGCCAGATTTGAAACAATAGCTGGTTGAAAATAGGCCACATAAGAATCTATGCATGAGGTTTTTCTGTACTTGGGATGAAAATCTAATGTCTCATTTAGTTAAAGAACAAAGCAAAACAAAGGTCATTTTAAAAAATTTAAAAATGCAATCAAAGTTCAACAATGAAGAGAAGGAACACTTGCACTCAAACAGGGAAGTTGGTGCTTAATCGTACAAATTGATTGCTTTGGTTTTGTGTGAATTATAATGGCACTTTTACTTCACACTTAATTTTCAACCTTTTGACTGAGGCGGTCAGTCATACACAGGAAAGTTGAGTTGTGTGTGCACGTGCTCCGTTTTATCTGTCCAGAAAATAAGAACAGGAGGCCATTCAGTCCTTGAACTTCTTCCACTGTTCAATTACATCATGACTGTTCTCTGATTTAACTCCAAAAGCCCAACTTGCTTCAACAAGACTCTTATAAAATCTCAATCACCTTCCAAACTGGTGATCACTACTATTTAGATAAACAAGGAGAACTGACTCATGGGAGCACCACCTTAAAATCACTCACTATACGTACTTGGAACTATATCGCTGCTTCTTTGCTGCTGAGTCAGATCCTTCAAACTCCCTCCCTGACAACACTGTGATGTCCTACACCACATCAAAAGCAGACGTTCAAGAAGGCAGTTCATGACCTTTTTCTCAAGCGCAGATAGGGATGAACAATAAATATGCATTCCAAACTCAAACAGACAAAAAGGATTGATCTCCCACCTCGATAGGTTTTGAGGGGAAGAGCTTTCCAATGCTTTCAGCAACCTTTGTTCAAGAAGTACGTCTGGAACAGCCTAGCTCTGATTTCAAGGTTACACGCTCCTTGAGCTGCAATAGGATGAAACTGACATTGAGGGTCCTGAGCTCGCTGGGCCTGACATCAGTGAGTTCCAGCTGGTTTCAGAGCTCCATGTGTCGAAATTGCATTGTAAATGCATGTTTTGCAATGAGTTTGGAAACCACCCCATCTATCAGCATCACTGAGAGCACTTTCACTGCACAAACTGCCAGCAATTCAGCAAGGCAGCCCCTTTCGCAAGTTCAATAAACAATGACCAGCAAATGTCGACTTTGTCACCAACATCCCATGAGTTATTTTTTTACAAAAACACATTGCAAAACATTGAAATTTCTTTTACCAGGATAAAGATCTTTTACCGCATGACTGTCAACCGGAATTGCCACTGAACATATTCTTGGACTATAATCACACAAGATGTCCAAGTACTGGACTGTTTTCCTCTATTTCCAAAATTTGTTTCATTAAGAAATTGAAGTATTCAAAGAAACACCATTTTCAACGTCCCTGGATTTTTCTCTCACAATCTTCAATCCTCAAGGAATTCCAGAGAAATCCGAGAAGGTTGGAAATCCTACTCTAAGCCATGTTGATTACAGTTCAGCCACATGAAGACCCACAGCAGAAATTTGCAATCCTGAGTAGACATCATCCTCAAATGCAGGGATAGCTGATGATGGTGACTAACAATGGTGGGCTTACAATGGAAGTTAGACAAGTACATGAATAAAAAAGGAGCAGAAGGACGTGCTGATAAAGTGAAGATGAGGAAGGTATGAGGACTCATACGAAGTATAAATAGCAGCTTACCCTAGTTGAGCAGAATGGCCTGTTTCTGTGCTGTAAATTCAACATAATTCTCCACAGGAGTCAGGAAATATATCCTATACGATGAAACATTGAGAAGGCCATGATGAGACTGAGCTGGCAAAAACCAATTCTATCATACTCCCATATTAAAAAAACCTGAAGAGTTCTGAGGAATGGTCACTGGACCCGAAACATGAACTCTGTTTTGCCCTTTGCAGATGCTGCCAGACCTGCTGAGCTTTTCCAGCATCTTTGTTTTTGTTCTATTATACCCTTTCTGGATAGAAACACAAAAAAATAGGAATAGGAGTCGGCCATTCAGCCCTTTGAGCCAGCTCTGCCATTATGATCGTGCTGGTCATCCAACTCAAGTACCCTGTTCCCTCTTTTAACTATACTGTCTCATCCCTTTCACTGCAGGAACTATGCTTGTCTCCTTCTTGAAAATATTCAATGTATTGGCCCCAGCTGATTTCTTTGGCAGTGAATTCCACAGGCTCACCACTCTCTGCGTGAAGGAATCTCTCCTCATCTAAGTCCTAAATGGACTACCCATATCTTTACATTATCATTCCTGGTTCTGAACTCCCCACTCCTCAGAAATATCCTTTCTTGGGTTTACTCTGCCTATTCCAGTTAGAATTTTACAGGTGTTTCGGACGCACCCCTCCCCCCACCCCACCACCCCCAATCTGCTGAACAGCACTGAATACAGTTCTAATTGATCTTGACTCTCTTCATACAACAATCCTGCCATCCCAGGAATCAGTCAATTTCAACCTCAACATTGGATTGAATATTTCATGGTATTATTTCAAGAAATTCAGTAGCAGTGCCCAAGTTTGAATACAGTGTAGGTCAATATTTTTCTCTCAGCTTTGCTTAACAATTCCAGATTATCAGAGGGTATTTGGGATGTTTTTGTCTGCACAATGATATTGGGGCTACAAGAGTTCAAGTGTGGGGCAGGCTGCAAAAACTTGGCTTAATTCCCAAATTTAGAAGATTAGGGAGTTTACAAATTGATCTGCTTAAAATGATTTGATGAGGTATATGAAGAGAAACTATTTTTTTCTGGTCAGACAGTCTGAAATAAGGGAATATAATGTTAAACTTAGAGCTAGGCTGTTCAGGCTGATGTCAGAAAGCATTTCTTCACCCACTGCAGAGTTGAATCCTGAAATTGGGACCTCACCCCCACCAACTCAAACCCCCTCAAAAAGCTGTTAAATGTGAGGATCAACTGAAAATCTCAAATCTGAGTTTATTTATTTAGGTAAGGGTAGTAAGGAATACAGAATCAAGTTAGGAAATCTATTTTTTTAAAATTCATTCACGGGACCTGGGAATCTCTGGCTACATTAACATTGATTGTTCATCGATAATCACCTTTGACTACCAGCGAAGGTAGTGAGAAGCATTTTTTGAATCACTGCATGTTCTGAAATGTAGAAACACCACATGAAAGGAATTTCCAGGATTTTGCCCCAGTTGGCAGTGAAGGAATAATGATAAATACTTCTGAGTCAGGATCATGTGTGACTCGGAGGGGAACCTGCAGGTGGTGGTGATCCTATGTATCTACTGGCCCAATCCTTCGAGCTGGGAGAGGTCGCAGATTTGGAAGGTACTGTCAAAGGAGCTATAGAGAGTATTTCACTGCTTTTTCCACATGGTAGCTGTCACTGTCCATCCTGTGGTTGGAGGGCATGACTGTTGAAGTTGGTGGATGGGGTATCAATCAAGTGGGTTGTTTTAGCTGGGCTGGAGTCACACTGCTCAAGTATTGTCGGGGTTATACTAATCAAGACAGTGGCCCCAGTTTGCTGTTAGCTGTTTGGATGTGCTGGGAAAGCAGGGCTTAGAGCTGATTTGTTTCTGGGCTGACCTTAGCTCTGTCTATCACTGAATGGCATGCAAGTAGTCCCATGTTGTGGCTTCATCAGGTTGACACCTCATTTTTAGCTATGTCTGGCATTGCTTCTAGCATGTCCTCCTGCCCTTTTCACGGAAGAAGGGTTGTTGCCCTAGTTTGATGGTAAGGGTAGAGTGGGGGATATGTCTGGATGTGATTATGTAAGAGTAAAATTCCGCTGCTGTTGATGCCCCTTCTGAATGCCCAATCTTGAGCTGATGCCCCTTCTGAATGCCCAGTCTTAAGCTGATGCCCTTTTGGAATGCCCAGTCTTGAGCTGCTAGATGTGTTTGAAGCCTGTCCCATCTACCATGGTGTTAGTGCCACATGACAAAATGGAGGGTACACTCAAAGCCAAAACAAGACTTTGTCTCCGCAAAGACTGTGCAGTGGTCTCTCTCACCAATACAATCAGGGACAGACACCTCTTGGTGAGAACAAGATCAAATAGATTTTTCCCTCTTGTTGGTTCTTTCAGCACCCGCCGCAGATCCAGTCAAGCAGGCTCATCCTTTCAGACTTGACCAATTCGATCAGTAGGGTACTTAATGAAACAGTCCAGAGCAGAGTTAGTAGTGAAGTCCCTCACCCAGAGAGCCCTGTGTGCCTTTAACACCCTCAATGCCACCTCCAAGTGATGTTCAACATGGAGCAGCTGTGGAGAAAGGGTGAGGAGTGGTTGTAGGTAGTAATCAGTGGGATGTTTCCTTGCTCATGTTTGATTTGACGCCATCAGACTTCATATGGGCTAGAATCAAAACCAGGGACTCGCAGGGTAATTGCTTCTTGGCTGTAGTTTCTGTGCTACCATCTCTGTCAGGTCTGTCCTGTTGGACCGGGCACACCCAGGGTGGTAATGGTGGTGTCTGGGTTATTGTCTGTCCGCTATGACTCAGTGAGCATGAGAACGACAGGTTGTTGATTGCCTCGTTTGTGGAACAGCTCTCCCTATTTTGGTGCAGATGTTAATAAGGAAGGCTTTGCAGCGTCAGGGGGTGTTAGGTTTACCATTGGTTTGACGCTGACCAGTCAATCTACTTTAGTCCCTTTGTATGGGCTTTGTAGTAGTTTGACTGGCTTGCCGAGCCATTTCAGGGGGCAGTCAAGAGTGAACCATATTGCAATGGGTCTGGAGTCACATGTAAGCCAGTCCAGGTAAAGACAGCAGATGTCGTATCCTAAAGGACACTGGCAAACCAGCTGAATTTTCATGACAATTAGCAATAATTTGATTGCTGCCATTCGTCTCTTTTTTATCTCCAGATTTTATTGAATTAAAATTTCACCATCTGCTGCCTTGGGATTTAAGGCCAATCAACCTTAATCTAACTGCATAATAGCACCAGCTTTAGAATGATGTGTCTTCTAGATATGATATGGTCTGAGTGCTGTCCTATATGTTAGCTCACATAACATATACCACAAAGACTGGGTACTCCTTGAGACAGATGTCTTGAAGTTCATTAACAACACTAACTATTTACACTGCTATAGCATCTCGTACTCATAGTCTGGTTTCAGTGCTTATTGATGTTACTACAAATTACATGCACGTAGCTGACTGAACATGCCAGACTGACCTAATTGTCTGAGAGCTTGACTGAAGGTGAGGTGGGTATCTTTATGCAAGAGTGTTACACATGATGTCAAGTAACTGTTTTAAAGGTACACTGCCTGTCTGCGCTGGAATCTCTGTAATAACAAACAGAAAAGCTGATTGGCCTACACCAGTTCATATGTCAGACAAGGAAAGGCAGCAAGTTAGCCATTATTTGAAGTTTTTTAGTCAATATGCATCTAGCAGTGCAGTGTAGGCACAGCCATTATACAAAAGCAGTGTTGCACTCCAGTATCCCACAAAGTCTTTAACAGGCTGGTAGAGCTTATAGGCACCACTGCAAAGTATTTAATTTCCATCAGATGGTGTCCTTTCAAGTGCAAGAATTTGTTTGCAGACCATCAGTCAAACCTGGCTGTTAAAATTATCCCCATTACTACAAAACACCAATTCTGCAACACTCTTTAAAAGAACTACTGAGGTGGGAGATTAGCATTTATTCATAGTGATAATGGGAACTGCAGATGCTGGAGAATCCAAGATAATAAAATGTGAGGCTGGATGAACACAGCAGGCCAAGCAGCATCTCAGGAGCACAAAAGCTGACGTTTCGGGCCTAGACCCTTCATCAGAGAGCATTTATTCATACATCTGTTTAAGGTCATGAGTGAGCCGAGTCGAAAAACATCAGGCTCCAAGGTTGGGTACACAGAATTCTGTGTTTCTTCCCAAATCTGTCCTCCCCGCTACGTCTGCAAAACTATAATTATTCTTGGCATTTAAAAACCGGAAGAAAAGAGTGGTGTTTAGAAAGGTGGGGGGACGGGGGGAGAAAGAGGGAGAGCTGCACATCTTATTTGTCATGAAAGGTGAAGCTTCAATTTGTAATTAGATTAAGTGACAGCAGTCGCAAATATGAGCATTCTTATCAACAACTCCTCAAGTCAATTAGCTGTAGAGAGCTCTTTTCCAATCGAGCGCTGGGGAGAAAGAGTGATAAAAAGCTGCTTCATTAAAAAAAGACAGAATTTTAATTGCCTGCCAGAGAAGAGTGGACTCACCTCTTAAAGGAACAATGGCAAACATGGACAGATGATTTTTTTTCAGGCAACTTTAGTTCGTGGGAGTTGTCACGTATTAGAGTGTCATCCCAAACCCTGCAGTAGGTACATTTTTGTTTATTTAAAAATATAATGCTGCTTTATTTGGAATGAAATGTCTGTGTGGATTTCCTCCAGGTGCTCCAATTTCCTTCCACAAGATGTGCAGGTTAGGTGGACTGGCTATTCTACATTGCCCATAGTGTCCAGGGGTGTGTGGGCTAGCCATGGGAAATGCAGGGTTATCGGGATAGGATGAATTGGGTGGGATGCTCTTTGGAAAGTCGGTGCAGATTCACGAGGCAGAATCTTGTAGGGATTCTATGATTCTAGGAAATTCCAACAAAAGTGAAGTTGTGGTTGATCTGAAGTCAAGGACAATGATGTTGTTGTCGGCAAATATGGCTGCAAGAGAAGTCACCCTTTAAAATGAAATAGCCTTTCTGCCAGCATGAAGCTTATTTCTGAATAGAACAATTAAAACTAATAGCAAACTTGCATAAGTATTGCTTAAGAATGTATTTCTTCAGGAGGGAAGTTTCAAATTGACAGTGTACTTGGCAACATTTCCCAGAAATTATTATGTTTTCTATATGCCAGGATGTCTCAGCTGAGAAAAGGAAAGGCTTTCCAGACCTTGCATCTTGTACCAATATCAAGCACTCCTAGGTCAGGTAGAATATGGGTTGATAGTTGGGAATTGGTCCCATACTGAAAATGTATGACATTATCCATCACATGAACTATTGTTTTAGAGATTCTAAGACTGCCAATGCCGTGCCAAGTAATTGCAAATCAGAATTACAGCAGCAATGGTTTACTTTATGTGGACCAATGAATAATCTAATTGCATATATTTGGTGGTTTTCACCACTGTTCTTTTTCAACTAGCATCCTATCCTCCCCATCTGAAATAAGCATCAACCAAATGCACCAAAATGGACCACATCAGCTGAATAGTTTGTTTCTATGCTGTAAAAATCTATGTAAATGTTAAATCACTCCATTCCCTATTTGTGGGATCTTTCTGTGCATGGGTAGCCACCAGCTTTGTCTACAAATTGTCATTGTACTGTAAGATGATCTACTGTAAGAGTTACTTTGAAGGATTTCTGAGGGCTAGGCATTTTTTTTTTCCTTCGAAACTGGCTTGCTCTATGGAAGACATTGGAACATGTTCATTGGCTTCCATCATTGTAAAAGATTTCTGACTTCCCGTTGCTCACTGAGGACAACTAGTGGCAGAAACTCAGTGCTGCAGCTTTAGCGCAGCACTCCATGTGATCTTTCCCAAAATGATCTGAAATGTTGAGGCCACAGGTTCTGAGGTAGGAATGATATTCACAAAGTTCTGACCATGTTCTATCAACTGTGTGCCTATTCTAACAGTTTCCTGTTCTCACAGGCCACCCAACAACTCACAACTTCCCCCAATGACCCCGCACCCATACATGCCTCACAGAGGGGATGCAAGATGTTTTAGGCCTCACAATGGGTCACAGTGGCAAGATGTTTAAGGAGCACTGGCTCATTGGATCCTAACTCAGTTCCCAGTGTGTACACCAGCCACAGACTCCAGTTTTAGACAAATGTGGCTATCTGTTTGACATCACTATTAATATGGCACAGTGGCTCAGTGGTTCGCACTGCTGCCTCACAGCACCAGGGACCCAGTTCAATTCTAACCTCTGGCAAATGTCTGTGTGGAGTTTGCACATTCTGCCCTTTGTCTGCGTGGGCTTCCTCTAGGTGCCCCAGCTTCCTCCCACAGTCCAAAGATGTGCAGGTCGGGTGGATTGGCCATGGTAAATTAAGACCGTAAGACCATAAGACATAGGAGTGGAAGTAAGGCCATTCGACCCATCAAGTCCACTCCGCCATTTAAATCATGGCTGATGGGCATTTCAACTCCACTTCCCTGCACTTTCCCCGTAGCCCTTGATTCCTTCTGAGATCAAGAATTTGTCGATCTCTGCCTTGAAGGCATCCAACGTCCTGGCCTCCACTGCACTCCGTGGCAATGGATTCCACAAGCCCACCACTCTCTGGCTGAAGAAATGTCGTCTCATTTCAGTTTTAAATTTACCCCCTCTAATTTTAAGGCTGTGCCCACCGGTCCTAGTCTCCCCACCTAACGGAAACAACTTCCTAGCGTCCACCCCTTCTAAACCACACATTATCTTGTAAGTTTCTATCAGATCTCCCCTCAACCTTCTAAACTCTAATGAGCACAATCCCAGGATCCTTAGCCGTTCACCATATGTTAAACCTACCATTCCAGGGATGATCCGTGTGAATCTCCGCTGGACACGCTCCAGGGCTAGTATGTCCTTCCTGAGGTGTGGGGGCCAAATTGTCTGTCATGTCCAGAGATGAGCAGGCTTCGTAAATGCTGGGTTACAGGGATAAGGCAGGTGCGATACTCTGCAAAGAGTTGGTGCTGACCTGATGGGCTGAATAGCCTCTATCAGTACTGCAGGGATTCTGTGGTATCAATTACAAAACTTACACTTCTGAGGGGTTAAGTACAGTAGCTATCTTGAGTTGGACAAGGGACTGAAATTTTGTGCCTTTCTATTTTCAAGGAACTGCCAGAAAACCAGCCCCATTTTACCTCAGTACCAATCACAGACATTAATGCTTTGCTCTGACGTGTTGAAAGAACAAATCAAGTCCTGCTCGGCCCTCTGCAAGTATAGGCAGAATGGTTTTGATCCAGATAGGGAGACCCAGAAACAGTCCAGGGTTCGTTGTTTTGACCATACAGTGGTCTATTCTTTTCTTTAGGTTTTGTCAAATTTTGATGTAACTGGCTGCCTTGCTAAGCCATCCCAGAGAGCAGGCACCCATCGCTGTGGGTATCAAGTCACAAGCAGGGGGCAAGTGACCAGCTAAGAATAGCAGTTAAAGGGTACTAGTGAACCAAATGAGTTTTCACAACATTCAACGTGGTTGCCACTAATTCCATTTCAGTTACTGCCATGGCAGGCTTTGAACCAACGACCTCAGTACATTGCCCTCGTCCTCGGGACTCCTCAGACAGTAAGACTGTCTTCGCATTGCCGCCTCCCCATTTTCTCAGCACTTCTGTATGATGATGCTTGGCATGAAGGATCCCATGGCTGCTGTTGTCAAGTTTTTCCTGGTATCCTTGCTATTACTGGGATCTTGCTGTGTGCAGCCCTGTCAACCTACATTTCCTCCATCACAACCGCACCTACACTTCAGAAGTGTCTCTTAGGTTGTAACACATCCCAAAATAATGAAATATGCCAAATAAATGCAAGAATTGTCATTTTTTCATCTTTTTGTATAAGGCTAAAACCATGATAAAAGTAAAAGTAGAGGCAAGTTCAAATTAACTTAAATACAAAAGGTTCTGACTACTAGAAGCCACATTGATGCATTGATTAAAATGAATGGCTAGGTCATCAAGCAATAAGGTGCAACACACAAAAATCATGGAGCCAATTAAATTTGTGTTGCATGTGTGACAGGGTCACGGGATCATAACACGCTCCTTTACAATGGGCACATATTTCACAGAATGTTACCTGATCAAAATAAGTCAATTTTTTCTCAGCTTGATGCTGCATATAATTAACACAATGGTTTCCATCTGGAAGTGTTTTAACACATGAACATTCTATTTTAATATGGGATGGGAGACAAGAACTTCAATAAAGCCAGTCCAGACTGGATGTAAATGCTGTTAAATACAACAAGAATAACTTGTTCATAAAATGTGAAGCTGGATGAACACAGCAGGCCCAGCAGCATCTCAGGAGCACAAAAGCTGATGTTTCGGGCCTAGACCCTCCTGAGATGCTGCTGGGCCTGCTGTGTTCATCCAGCCTCACATTTTATTATCTTGGATTCTCCAGCATCTGCAGTTCCCATTATCACTCAAGAATAACTTGTTAATATGTAGTGTTTTTAGAGTCCCAAGTTGCTTCACGAGAAGTCATTGGGTAATTTTTTACACTGAGCTACATCGTGATATATTAGGACAAGTGACCAAAAGGTGAGCACTTTAAGTGAGCAGAAACAGATAGTGGAGATTCAGAGAGAGGTTTGTGAGGGAATTACAATGGTAAGGCAGTAGGAACCTGAAGCTAAAACTGCTGGAACAGCGAAGACAAAGGAAAGTTAAGTACATTTAAGACGTCATTGGACAAGCATATGGAATAGTGTAGGTTAGATGGGCTTCCGATTGGTCTGGCTGGTCGGCACAACATCAAGGGCCGAAGGGCCTCTGCTGTGCTGTAATGTTCTATGTTATATTCTATGAAATTAAGGACGTGGAAGAAGCCAGATTTGAAGGAATGAAAGAATCACAGAGAGTTTTAGATTTGGAGGGATTGACCAAGATAAGGAGGAATGGGGCCAAGGAGGGCCTTGGACTGTGTAGCCAAAGACCCGAGTAATATTCTGGGCACCTGGATTCATATCCTGCCGTGACAGACGGTGGAATTTGAATGTAATTTAAAAATCTGGAATTAAGAGTCTAAACAATGACCACGAATCCATCGTTGACTGTCGGAAAAAGCCGTCTGGTTCACAAATGTCATTTAGGGAAGGAAACTGCTTTCCTTACCTGGTCTGGCCTACACGTGACTTCAGACCCACAGCAACATGGTTGACTCTTAACTGGCCTCTGGGCAAATAGGGAAGGGCAATAAATACTGGCTTAACCAGCAACGCCCCCATCCTGTGAATGAATAAATAAAAATTTTGTTTCCCGAATCCTTCAGTTCTCTGATCTTTCTTTTTGTTTCCTTCACTGCTTCATAGGAGGCACAGAGCGACCAGTTCACAAATTACAAAGTCTTTGGCTTATCGGTTAAAAGCAACAGCTTACAACAAGTGTTGAGTGAAACAACTGGTTTTCTTTTAGTTCCAAGTATTATTTACTGCAGAGACAAAGAGAGACTCTACCTTCCATTTCTGAGGCCTGAAGGCTTCCACGGTATCATTCACACCCACAAGCTGTTCACTTTCCCAGGAACCAGAGAGCTGTCATCAGGCTGATGACCTGTAGCATCCACAACTAGTCACAATTCCACAAACCAATCAGCAACCACAGCATGTACTGCATGATACGGCCCAGTCCATAAGCAGCAGGAGGCTGACTTGGGTTTTCAACTTGTGAAAGAAATAGAAAACTGGGAAAGCTAAAGACAATTTCATTGCATTGAAGAAGGAGTGAATTAGCTGAGAGAATGTGTTTTGAACTTTAATTTCAAAAAGAGGCAAATCCCCTCTCTGGTGGGGGGTCTGGGCCCGAGGCGTCGGCTTTTGTGCTCCTGGGATGCCGCTTGGCCTGCTGTGTTCGTCCAGCCTCACATTTTGTTGTCTTGTTTTCTCTTTGCTGTTGTGTTCCTTGCCATCTTAACACCCGTACACATGAGTACAATGCACTGCGCATGCAGATCCTCCTGTATCTCACCTGTGGTCTGCTCTCACTCACATATTAACAGTGCTGGCCAGAAGTGTGTAGCCTAGAGGGACTGTGTTCAGGATTTAATTGAGGCACTGTTCAAAGCAATCCATGAGCCACACTGTGGCAACATGCCAGTGAAACAGTGCAGACTTGGAGATAAGTCAACAGTTAGGGAACTGGTCAAAAGAAGTCAATGTTGAAGGCTACATGGGACGAGAGTAAGCTGCAAGGCGAAGGAAGTCACTGCCAGTGACAATCCTGGCTTCTCGAAACGGGCTTTTCAAATAGTGATTGATTGAGTGAAGTGGGAAGGTCAGAGCATTAACTGTGAAAATATTTCTGTGTCTGCTTTAGCATCTGGGCATGCAGCATTGCGTGGCTGGATGCAAAGAGGACAATCAGGGACGGGAGATATAACAATCCAGCTGAGTTTGTGCAAATTGTTCCAGCAAAGAAGGAGCCAGTCTGCCCTTCCTGCCTCTGAATTAGCGACTTCCCTCGTGCCTCTCCCCTGCCTTCTTCCTGGAACCCTGCTTGCTCTTCCTTTCCCAGATAATGGTCCAATTTCCTCTTAAAGTGCCTAAATTGACCCTGCCTCCACCAGACTCTCAGGTGACACTTTCCAGACATTTAACTTAATTTAATTTCTTGTGTGTGCAATTACATGGCGCATTATACCAAAGAGAAATTGGAAATATGCCGTAGCTCCTATCATGCTTTAATATTTGCTTCAACAGACCAAGTAACAGTGCATGATATATCACTGAGGTATAGTATTGTGCTGAGTCTGTGATAACGTACAGTTTGATTCTGATGTGCACTGTCTGGACCTGGATTAAGCTGGAGCCATTTCTGGCAATGCATCAGGTTTCCAGGTAGTGCTTGGGTCAATACAGATTGAGCTAGTGGAGTCAGCAAAGGGCTTGAAATCTGAAAGGTGAATTCAGTGGGATTTCTCTTCGTTTCTAAAGACTCAGAGGTTAAAATTGTTGTCACTGCAGAAAGTAACTCAGGAGGAATGTTCAATACGTCTGTCCAATCGGGTTGGGTGGACAATGCTGTCTTTGGAAAGGTTAAACAATTATATAAAGATCTGCCACTGATTTCAGTTGCTTGAACAACTGAACCATATGTGTTATGAAAGTGGGTTACTTTTAATCAACAAGTAACACTGATATCACAAGACCTTCACATCACATTCACTGCCAGCAAGTGAAAGCAAAAGAGACATATTATTTTAAAGTGTAATTTGACCAGGGTGCTATCTGATATGAATATAATAATTGACTGTGGAGCAATGAATTGTGGAAAATGATCTCCGTTGTGACCTTGAGAAACAAGCTACTTCTATGAGCCCTTAGGGTTTGTGGTCAACTCCTCCTGACATGGTTGTTTTTTTTTCCAGTCAGAAAATGGGTTTTGGGAATTCACGCTGACCCAATTTACATGACGTTAGCTTGTCAACCGACTCTGACCTGGAAACAAGTCAAGCAGAAAGCAAACGACCGCCTTAGCAAACTTCCATCTTCGCTATTTTACTGAACCTGTAGCTTGCACAGTAACAGAAAACTAACTAACCCAAACTCAGAGAGTGGAACTTCCTGTGAGTTTGAAATTGCATTTGTACAGTAGCAGGTACTGGTGACGTTTCCATCCTCACTGGACGTGCATTGTGCCTAATGTTGCTGCTGGTGGCAACGAGATTTCGGTTTCGAAACCTGGTGATTTATTGTAATTTGATTTATTGCCATGTGTACTGAAGTACAGTGAAAAGTTTTGTTTTGCATGCAGTGTAGACAGATCATAACATACCAGGACATGCAGATTATAGGGGCAATTGAACAGAATGAGGTATACAGCTGCACAGGAGGTGCATAGAGAGCGAGGTCAACATTAGATTCGAAATTTGAGAGGTCTGTTGGGGAAGAAGCTGTTCTTAAACCTGTTGGTAGATGTGCTTAAGCTTTTATATCTTCTGCCCAATGGAAGAGGTTGGAAGTAATTATAACTGGGATGAGAGGGGTCTCTGATGATGTTGGCTGCCTTTCCAAGGCAGCATGAAGTGTAGATGGAGTCAATGGATGGAAGGTTATTTTGTATGATGGTCTGGGCTGTGGTTCATGACTCTCTGTAGTTTCTTATGGCCCTGGGAAGAACAGTTGCCATATCAAGCCGTGACGCATCTGGATAGATGCATCTGTGGTGCATCTGTAAACTGACTGTTTCAGTTGTTCTCGTTTCTAAGGAAGGGTCACTAGACCTAAAATGTTAACTTAGGAAAAATCAACTATACTGCTTTATTGTGTGCCCCGGTGCCAGTGGTGGGCCACCTAACAAGAGCTGTTCACCTTTAGCTAAGGTGGCAAGCAGTTTGAACTGGCTCACCATCCCGACACTCACAACTGGTTTCATAAGTAACAGTAGTTATCGCACTGGGAATACGTTACAGTATTAAGCACGCATTTCTGATTCCTTTGAAGTTATTCTCTTTTTCCAACGGGGCAGAAAATGACCCAGGGACATCAGCCAGGAAAGGAAATGCTGGCTAATGGTGTGTTGAATTAGTCCTGACAAAGAGTTCCGGCCCAAAACATTGATGTTCCTGCTCCTCGGATGCTGTCTGCCCAGCGCGCTTCACATTTATTGACTCCAGCTTCCTACATCTGCTGTCCTTATTGCCTCCTAGATGCTGCAAAGCAACAAAGGATCCAATTAGCAGACAGGAGATGCATCTCCTCCCTAGTCAGTGGGCCAGCAGTGTGGCTTTGGACACCAAGTGTGTGCCCTTAAGAATGAGCAGCTTCAGTTCGTGACCATTATGCATGTGCTGGAAGCCAGTGTTGCATTCTGGCACTCTGTCTACAATTCCTTGCAGGTATATATACCAATAGCAGCAGGGAGATTGAAGAAAGCATAGGTCGGCAGATTTTGGAAAAGTGTGCACGCAGTAGGGTTGTTGTAATGGGTGACTTTAACTTTCCTAATATTGATTGGAACCTCCTTCGAGCAGAAGATTTGAATGGAGCTGTTTTTGTAAGGTGTGTTCAGGAGGGTTTCCTAACGCAGTACGTTGACAGGCCGACGAGGGGAGAGGCCATTCTGGACTTGGTGCTCGGAAACGAGCCGGGGCAGGTATCAGATCTTGTGGTGGGAGAGCATTTTGGTGATAGTGACCATAACACACTCTCATTCTACATAGCTATGGAGAAGGAGAGGATTAGGCAGAATGGGAGGATATTTAATTGGGGAAGAGGAAACTACGATGCGATTAGACATGAGTTAGGAAGCATGGACTGGGAGCAGTTGTTCCATGGTAAGGGAACTATAGACATGTGGAGACGGTTTAAGGAACAGTTGTTGGGAGTGATGAGTAAATATGTCCCTCTGAGACAGGCAAGAAGGGGTAAGATTAAGGAACCTTGGATGACGAGAGCGGTGGAGCTTCTAGTGAAAAGGAAGAAGGTAGCTTACATAAGGTGGAGGAAGCTAGGGTCAAGTTCAGCTAGAGACGATTACATGCAGGCAAGGAAGGAGCTCAAAAATGGTCTGAGGAGAGCCAGGAGGGGGCACGAGAAAGGCTTGGCAGAAGGAATCCGGGTAAACACAAAGGCATTTTACACTTACATGAGGAATAAGAGAATGATCAAAGAAAGAGTAGGGCCGATCAGGGATAGCATAGGGAACTTGTGTGTGGAGCCTGAGGAGGTAGGGGAAGCCCTAAATGAGTTTTTTGCTTCTGTCTTTACGAAAGAAACAAACTTTGTAGTGAATGAAACCTTTGAAGAGCAGGTGTGCATGCTGGAATGGATAGAGATAGACGAAGCTGATGTGCTGAAAATTTTGTCAAACATTAAGATTGACAAGTCGCCAGGCCCGGATCAGATTTGTCCTCGGCTGCTTTGGGAAGCGAGAAATGCAATTGCTTCGCCACTTGCGAAGATCTTTGCATCCTTGCTCTCCACTGGAGTCGTGCCTGAGGACTGGAGAGAGGCAAATGTAATTCCTCTCTTCAAGAAAGGAAATAGGGAAATCCCCGGCAATTATAGACCGGTAAGTCTCACGTCTGTCGTCTGCAAGGTGTTAGAAAGGATTCTGAGGGATAAGCTTTATGACCATCTGGAAGAGCATGGCTTGATCAAATACAGTCAACACGGCTTTGTGAGGGGTAGGTCATGCCTTACAAACCTTATCGAGTTTTTTGAGGATGTGACTAGAAAGGTTGATGAGGGTCGAGCTGTGGATGTGGTGTATATGGACTTCAGTAAGGCATTTGATAAGGTTCCCCATGGTAGGCTCATTCAGAAGGTCAGGAGGAATGGGATACAGGGGAACTTAGCTGCTTGGATACAGAATTGGCTGGCCAACAGAAGACAGCGAGTGGTAGTAGAAGGAAAATATTCTGCCTGGAAGTCAGTGGTGAGTGGGGTTCCACAGGGCTCTGTCCTTGGGCCTCTACTGTTTGTAATTTTTATTAATGACTTGGACGAGGGAATTGAAGGATGGGTCAGCAAGTTTGCAGACGACACAAAGGTCGGAGGTGTCGTTGACAGCGTAGAGGGCTGTTGTAGGCTGCAGCGGGACATTGACAGGATGCAGAGATGGGCTGAGAGGTGGCAGATGGAGTTCAACCTGGATAAATGCGAGGTGATGCATTTTGGAAGGTCGAATTTGAAAGCTGAGTATAGGATTAAGGATAGGATTCTTGGCAGCGTGGAGGAACAGAGGGATCTTGGTGTGCAGATACATAGATCCCTTAAAATGGCCACCCAAGTGGACAGGGTTGTTCAGAAAGCATATGGTGTTTTGGCTTTCATTAACAGGGGGATTGAGTTTAAGAGTCGTGAGATCTTGTTGCAGCTCTGTAAAACTTTGGTTAGACCGCACTTGGAATACTGCGTCCAGTTCTGGGCGCCCTATTATAGGAAAGATGTGGATGCTTTGGAGAGGGTTCAGAGGAGGTTTACCAGGATGCTGCCTGGACTGGAGGGCTTATCTTATGAAGAGAGGTTGACTGAGCTCGGTCTCTTTTCATTGGAGAAAAGGAGGAGGAGAGGGGACCTAATTAGAGGCATAGATAGAGTTGATAGCCAGAGACTATTTCCCAGGGCAGAAATGGCTAGCACGAGGGGTCATAGTTTTAAGCTGGTTGGTGGAAAGTATAGAGGGGATGTCAGAGGCAGGTTCTTTACGCAGAGAGTTGTGAGAGCATGGAATGCGTTGCCAGCAGCAGTTGTGGAAGCAAGGTCATTGGGGTCATTTAAGAGACTGCTGGACATGCATACGGTCACAGAAATTTGAGGGTGCATACATGAGGATCAATGGTCGGCACAACATTGTGGGCTGAAGGGCCTGTTCTGTGCTGTACTGTTCTATGTTCTATGTTCTATGTTCTAAGTCCATGTAATCTGCCTCAGTTTCGAATACCTTCCACCCCAAGGTACCAACTTGAGGCAAGACATTTTGCTGAGGGGGATCAACAGATCTCCCATTGCTTCCTGGTATGTATGGTGATTAAAGCACTCTCTTGGGTAGACAGGGGAAAATGAAATAATTGAATAGGCTAATGGCCTTAGTAGAATGCAACAGGATAGAAATCATGCTTCAGTGATATGAAGCTCCAGACAGACCACATCTCAAGAGGAGTTTTGGACACCATGTCTTAGAAAGGATATTCTAACCTTGTAAATGTAGGTTTATCAGAATAATACTTCTAAAAACCTACAAGGGTGAAATAATGAAGAGAGATTACACAAACAAGGGCTGTACCTGCTATAATTCAAAAATATTAAGGCATAAATTGATTGAAGATTTTAAAATAATAAGGGGAAAAGTCGTAAAAAGATGTTTCTGCTCATTTGAAAGTCTATGGCGGCGAGCGTCTTCAAAAAATTTGAGTCAGGCCTTTCAGGAATAATTGTTTTATACAAAGGGTGGCTGCATTTAGACCTTACTTCACAATTGTCAATTTTTTTTAAAAAATGATTGATTTATTTTTGTTAGCTGAGGGTATCAAAGAATATAGAGCAAAGGTGGCTATACAGAGTTGGGTCACATATTGGCTATGATCTCACAAAGTGGCAGAACAGGCTTCAGAGACTAAATGGCCTCTTCCTGTTCCAATGTTCCGGCTGTTTCATTTGGTTTGGGAATTCTGAACAACACAGCATAAACGTAACATCAGGGCTAGGCCGATCTTGGGCACCGTCAGGAAGCAGCATTGTACACAGTGTGACGGAAATCTGGAACTCTGACATCCAAAAAGGTTAAATTTCAATTGAAAGTTTCAGAACTGAGAGACTGGTAGATTTTCATTTGGCAAAATGAAGCAATATGGAATCAGGGCAGGTCAATGGAGTTCGGATTCAGTTTGTCCGTTATCGAAGTTAAAAGGTAGAATAAGCTTAAGGAGCTGTAAGGCCTCCTATGATACAGAAACACCAGTTTGTGTGTGTCTGAGCAGTTTGCCTTCCTGCCATTACCTGTTCAATTGATTCAGTGATCCACTGGGGTTTAAATGAACAGAGAACAGTAAAATAATGTGAGAATTCATAGTGATAAGGAGATAGAGCCTGACAGTCATTACAAATGAGGGGGGCGTTCCATCAATAGTACTTAATCATCATCCATGAGTAATTCCTTCAATCTATATAAATATCATACTGAACAACAGTTAGATTGTCCTATTCCTATTAATAAAATATAATACTTGAGGCATTTGGAGCCTGAAGAGCATATGAAGCAGACACAGGGCACACAGTAATTCCATCAGAATTATAAAGCAATCAAATAGAGAGAAAATAACATCTAAAATCCAGGTTCACCTATTTTAGTTCTACTGTAAAAATTTGGCCCAATATAATTTTAAAAATTAATATAACGAAAAGCATCATATTAAGTTGTCAAAACATAGTCTTTGAAATTAACCTCGAGCTACAGGGAAAATTTGGCAATATTCTACAGTGGTGTATGAATAATATGTTTTCCAGGAGCAAAGCAGAGTCCTCCCACTGAAATACTAATGCACACCTTTTTTTTATCTTTTCCGAATAAAGGCAAAAGTCTATGGTATTTGCATGCAATAGAAAACACCCTGACCTATGTATCGTACACACATTGTTTGTGCATCTTATATCATGAAAAAACAAATACTTTATTCTTCCTGTAATTTAAGGTATTATAACAGGCACCCTTGCATTTAGTCTTCACATCGTCAACTTTTTCACTCCTCACCAGTGATTTCTTTGCTGACATTTACAGTAGCATGTAGATGTCCTTTGGTTTCCTACTAATCGGAAACAAAGGCACCCAATGACATGAATCAGTTTCAATTGTGGGTTGACTGCTGATCACAAGTTTTATTGACCATAACTGATATGTGTCAGAGTAGTCAGTTCATCTTATGTCCGTTGAGATTATCATGGGTTTTATATCACATTGATGTTGCCAATTGAAAATACTATTGTATCTGAGCCCGAGTACATACTGAGTTAATTTGGTTACATTGCTTTATTTTAAAGTTCTGTCTTTCTCAGTTTGAAGAGATTAAAGCAAGACATCATCACCTTGAAACCTCTATGTGATGTACACACTTCACAAATAATGTTCATTAAAACATTCAAATAGGCCGGCTCCATCATTCAATTGGATTATTGATGATCCCAGCTCAACTTCATCTTCCCACGCTTTGCTCTAAATTCCTTCAAAACCTCACTGAACAAAAGAAAACTATCAGAAAATTTATACAGAGATAGTAGGAACTGCCGATGCTGGAGAATCTGCTGTGTTCATTCAGCTTCACACTATGTTATCAGAAAATTTAAAATGATGCACAAACACAGCCTTCTGGAGGGAATTTCAGATTTCCCCTGTCTCCTGTATAGACAGCTGCTCCTGCTCAGCTTGGGTTCCAATATTAAGTATTAATCTTTTGTTCTGGATTCACCCCAAGAGGAAACAGTTCCTCTATATTTATCCTAATGAAACTATTCATCATGTTAAATATTTTGTTGAGATCAATGTGGACCATCTAAACTGAAGAGATAAGCTATGTCCAGACAACCTGTCTCCATAACTTGACTCTTTAAGCCCTGCTATCATTCTGGTGAATCTACAATTTACCTCCTCAAAAGGCCTTCTCTGAGGCATGCTGACCAAAACTGAACATTGAATTCCAGATGCAGTCTGGCCAAGCTTCATGAATTTGAACTGCCTTGAGATAAAAGCAATCTTTTCTACTTGAACTCTATCCTGTAATGGTCTGTTTGTCTTGACACACCAATCTTTTAAAGCTCCTGGTCTCATCATTAAGGAGATCGGCCTCAGACTTGTCCACATTGCGATGCTTTGACCCATTCCCCTTCTTTTTGTTTCTGCGCTGTATCCTCCTGACTTTTGAAGAGATAACTCGGTGAAAATGCAGAATTGACAGCTTTGTTTTTTCAAATATTATTGAAATTACAACTTCTCCCTGGCATACAGTCCTTCACGGTAAACTCAGCCGGTACAAGAATCGGACTCACACTATTGGTATCATTTTGCATCCCAAACCAGCCATCCAGCCAACTCAGCTAACCAACCAAGTATATGCTGAAATATTTCAAGCTGAATGTAATGGAAAGTGCATTAGAATTCAACTTTCCTCCTTACAACATATTCCGCTCTGAGGCATCTCAGAGCAATTTCCGTACTATTAGTATTTACTTCATACATACCATGCCAAACATACAACCTTCGGGAATCTGTGTCGTTTTGGCCACTAGGGTAGAATAGCTAAAAGGCTATGGTGATCCTTCCCCAGTACCATCTTTATTTTATATCCACCAAAGGCTCAGGCAGTACAAAAATTGTCTGGTTTGGAATTGAATGACACAGACCAGTCTGTGATATGTTATCGGATCTAAGTGATGAAGAAGACATTACTAGTAATCTCTGCATGCCAGATTAAAGGAAGGAATGGGAATCAGAGCTACCCACAACCGCTGCTCATAAGTGATATCTCTTTTCAAAAGGTTGCTATGCACAGTCACTCGGAGATATCAAGAGCTGCAGATGTTGGAGTCAGAGTCAACACAGTGTGGAGCTGGAGGAACATGAGGGGTCGGGCAGCATAAGAGGAGCAGAAAAATTGACGTTTCAGATTTCGAGCCCTGATAGAATGTATGGTCACTATTCTGTGCCCTGTGATGCTCCCACTGAGAACAAGTCAATTCTTGGTCTCATGACACTCCTGCAAATAGTGGGTGCTCAATTGGAGAACCAAATCCTGGCAGCTGGTGTTCTTTCTCAAATGTTGGCCTCATATAAGATGTGTGAAAGATATGTGAGCCCTCCGATGTTTGTTGGATGAGTGTGCATTCTGCTACATTCAAATACCATGACTCTTAACCTTAATCTTGAATAACTTATACAAAGGGATAATGCAATGATGCACATTAGTATTTAAGACTGCAGACTCAGCTTTACTCGGGAAAAAATACATTGCTCATACTTTGCAGTACTGCCTCATTTTAGCTTGTAATTTAATTGTAAAAGGCTACGTTTTGACTAATCGTCGTTTCTTAACATAGAACTTCTATTTCACTCCACAAGAAAGGATCTTCAATGCAGCTGAAAGCTGGGTGAACTTCGCTTTGAAATGGTATTATTTCTCTGTCATTTGATAGTGATTGGTTCATCATGAACCACAGCTCTGGTAAATGCCAGTGTCTTCAGTCAGGGAAAAGGATTGGTTTTGTGCCTTCATACATGTGTTCCAATATGGTTATGAAATGCAATTGCGATATTAAAAAGAAACATCCACCAGCTCTGCCTATTGGATGTCACAGTCATTCAAATTCACTCACAAGTAATTGGCTACAGCCAGTCATCAAGCATCAATGGGCAGGAGTCTCTTGCTTCTGTCAGGGAGGATCATTCACTCTTCAAACACCAATAAAACATGTCACTCAATGATACAAACTCATCTGATGTTTGTCTGATAGTTCAATAGAACAAAGCACTTTGTTTTCTTTGCCAGAAATTCTTCACTGAACTATAACCCACATTAACCATCAGGATTGTGAGAGTGTGGGGTAGAAATTACATGTAATTCATTCATTTTATTACAGCATCTGGTACTTTCATAACTTTTCTTTCCACTGGTAGATAGGTCAACACATTGAAATATCAAGCACTACTCTGGTTTGATAAGCTCCAGGCTTCTGGAAATAATAATAAACACAGATAAAATAAGGCCAGCCTCCTCCTCCCATCCAATCGCCACTCCAAATACAATGAGCATCTCTGTATTTTAGATCATAGGAGGACTCTGTAAAGCTGCACCTACTCATCCAAATTACACTTAACTGCTCGATGTACCCCACATTATTAAAAAGCACGTAATTTGTATTATCATGACTTCTGCAAAGTGAAGCATGGTGTTTAGTTATTAAATATGGTTGTAATCTCATCATTTTTCTCAATGAAATTATACTATGTCCAATATTATAGAAGCCACTGGAGAATCCTCATGCAACAGAATTCCTCTTCTTTCGTTTTTAAAAAGATGAACAATACATAGTGCCTTATAGTGCATCAAACATTTCAGGAATAGATTGTAAAATTTGAAAGTTACCAATATTAGCTTCAAATCACACAGAAGAATGAGCTGTTGAGAAAATATAACTGGAGCCAACTCTCCGACAGAAATCCACAAATAACTTGCCTTTATATAATCTCTCTCTGAGCTTCAGGACATCTCCAAAGCATTTTTTTTCAGCCAAATAAGTACAATATTTGGTGAAGGCCAAACCTTAACTTAATTTCTCACCCAATAAAAAGTACCTCTGACATTGCAGCACTCCTTCAATACTGCAGTGAAACGTGCTCATATCTCTAGAAAGTGACTGAATCCACAACCTTTTGACTCAATGGTGATATTTCTACTAAGCCAATACAGTAACAATGGAATCTGTCATGTACCTTCACATCACAGCTATTTCTTTTCTTCGTGACTTCATCTTGATTGGCAGCTTGTAAACAGTCAGCACCATGCAATACTAGCATAGTAAGTGGCTCCCTACACTCAGAATAGAGAATCTCGAATGAGGATGCAAGTAGATGCCTTAAAGTGGATGCTCCAACTGGAATCTACAAGATACAGTGCAGTAACGCAACAACATTTCTTCAAAGGTTTCTCCAGAACCCACAACATCGACCAACCAGCAGGGCAAGGACAGCAGGCACATGGGGGCATCACTTCTCAGTTTCCCTCCAATCTTCGGATGTACACACAATCCTGACATGAAAATGTTGCCATTCCATCATCTTTACTGATTGAGAATTCTGCAGCTCCCTCCTTATCATCGCTTTGGGAATACTGTGGTTTTGGAAGGCAGCTCAGGAGCATCTGCTCATGAGCAATTAATGATGCCCACATTCAATAAATAAATAATATTTTAAAAAGAGGCATTCAGAATGAATCACCTCTCTTGCCACCCACTTTGCCAACAGTGTTTCTAGGGCAACCCAAGCAGCACAATGAAAGCAAGATGCTCTGAGGCAGGAGGAATGAAGTAGTTTAAAATGGGAAATATTTGCAGTGGTGCAGAGAAAAGACTGGCAAGTGGGGCAGATCAGAAATCTCTTTCCGCCAGTCAACCCAGGCATAATGGATTGAATGGACTCATTCTGTGCTGTACAATTTTATGATTTTAACCATTGTGGGAAGTGGATGGCAAAGCACAAAGCCATCTATACAAAGTCTAAGTGCTTCAACAAGCAGCTAGGCTGCCACATTACTTTCTGATTTATTGTGCAATTCCATTTCTTTGGTTTAATAGCTTTTTAAAAAAATAAATCTGTATGTACTTACAATGTGTTCTGCAAAACCCACAGCAATTGCTATTCTCCTTCCTTGAAGTTATAAGCAGTTTTACGACAAGGTACGAGAGGCAAGCAAAATCAATAAGGCCATACAAAGCAACCAATTCTGTTCAGGCCAGCATTCATTTCCTCAATCTGAACACACCTTTTACTTTCCCTCACCATGATACAGTACATTCCACATGCACCCACAAAAAAACTATTCATTTCCTGAGTTAGATGCTATAACACTTAAAAGGCACTTAGAATCGTACATGAACAGGAAAGATTTGGAGAGTTATGGACCAGGAGCAGGCAGGTGGGACTAGTTTAGCTCGAAAATATGTTTGGCACGGGCTGGTTTGACTGAAGAGTCTGTTTCCATGCTGTATGATTCTATGACTCTGTTTCTCAAGCAGTTCTCAGAAATATTATAAAAAGATTGAATCTAAAATGAGAAGAACAAAAGGTACTCATATACTCCTTTTTCCTCTCTCCAAGTTTAATAAGTGACACCCAGAAAAAAAGAGTCACAATTTTGGCTATTTGATCTGAGCTTACAAGCTAAGAGATTCTGGACAGCAGCAGGAAGAGGGGTCAACCTATGTGCAGTTGGATGATGGATGTTAGAACGGAATATAGGAACATGTCATTTGAGAGCAACAGAAAGCCATTCAGCCCTTTAACTCTGCTCCACCATTCAGTGGCTGATCTGCTTGTGGACTCAAGCCCCTCTGTCCCTTTTCCCCAAGCCCTCGTCTCCCATATCTATCAAAAAACCATCTAACTCAACCTAGAATAAAGTCAATGGTACAGCCGCCAATACTTTTTGGGGAAGAGAATTCCACAGACCCATACCCCTCTGATGGAAATCCTCCTCGTCTCCATCATAGAAAGAAGACCTCCTGTTCTTAAATTGTACCCCCTTTTTTGAGATTCCCTCACAAGAGGAAACATTTTCCCTGTACACAATGTATCAAGTCCCCTCAGGATTTTATATATTGCCATAGGGTCAATTCTCATTCTTCTAAGTTCCAACCGGTACAGATCCGATCATTCCTCACAGGAGAACCCTATCTTCCCAGGAACAGGTCACAGAGTGGTGTCACAGAATGGCTGCCAACAAACCACAACCGATGTATGAGGGTGGCATAAGACAGACAGAATTGGCACACCATGACAGCAGGTCTCCTGGCAGGAGCGGCTACAAGCAGCAGCTTAATAAGAAGGTGCACTCACTATCTACTGGCAAGTTTCTGAAAATTTGCTCCGAGTGAGTGAATGAGAGCAGGCTGCACAGTGTGGTGTTTACACCATTTTCCTTTCACTCACTATACAGATCAATCATTGGATATTAGCTGCAGCTCAGTGGGTTTCACTCCAACCGTTAAGACAGAATGTCATTGTTCAAGTCAGGATCTATAGACCTGAGAAGAAAATCTAGGCTAACATACCCAGTGCTCCATTGTTGGAGGTGCTGACCTTTGGATGATACCATTCGAACCAACACTCTACCCTTGGAAATTGTGGCTTCAGGTGTCTAGTTGTTAAATACTCGTATTCCCTCTCAGGTAATATAATGCCTCTGTTGTCAAGCAGAGTTATCCTGGTGTTTTGGTCAATACTAAGCTCTGAACTGATATTACTGAAGGGGTTTTCTGGTCACTGTGATGTTGCCGTTTGTGAGATCTCACTGTGCACAAATGGACTGCCATGTTTCCACATTACGACAGTGACTCCAATTCTCAACTATTCTCTTGGCCAGAAGTTGTTTGGGATATCCTAAAGCTGTGAAATGCACAATGTTAAGAAAGAAAGCCTTCTCTTTCTTCCCTTTCATGACCTCAGGACATTCCAAAGCACTTTACAGCCAATGAAGTATTTTGGCAGTAATCAGTTGGTAATACAGAACTTGAAAAATATACTTTTTGTTTATCCTTTTCATCTTGCACTTATTGGGGCAATTTGCAAGAAGTGAAGGGAAAAGCTGTACACAAAGAGAGCGCTGATTCATTTGGAAGTGGAACCACATCAATATTTAGGAACAGGTACAGCAAATGGTTGAAGTAAAGATGAATAAAGCAATTACAGTGGACTCTGAGGTGTTTCCACAGGGAAAACACCAGGACTCACTTCTTATTTACTATAATAGTTGATCCTTTTACATTGTATTTGATGTGAATTGTCCTGTTAAGTGCAAGTTGAAAAACTGTAGCAATATATGCCTTTTCTCAGCAGTATTCATATTTTGGAAGTGTAGTCACTATTGCAATGTCAGGAAATGCAGCAGTCAATTTAGGCACAGCAAGCTGCTACAGTTAACAAAGCAATAGCGAGAAAAATTCATTCCCTCCACCAGTGATGGGAAGTAGCAGCTGTGCACATCATCTACAAAATCCCCTGCATAAATTCACCAAGGCTCTTTAGAAGCCAACACTTTCATAAATACTACCATCTAGAAGGATAAGGGCAGCAAATTTGTGGGAATACCACCACCTGCAAGTTGCCCTCCAAGCCATGGTTCAAGAAGGCAGCTCACCAACACCTTGTCAAGGGCAGCTATGAGTGGGCAATAAATACTGGCCAGCCAGCAGCAGCTCCATTCTAAGAATGAATACAAAAAAACGCCAGGTAATTTATTCAGTGCCAGTTCTTCCTTTCTTTAATGACTATTTAAAGTCTCTATTGATGGTATAACTAAAGCAGCACAAGCCCTTGTTTCCAACTGCTGCATCAAACACATAGAGTTCAAAATGTGCAACCAGAATTAATGACTGAACAGGCAGCCAAGTCAATATTTAGGAATAGGTTAAGCAAGTGGTCAAAGTAAGGATGAATAAAGCATTCACTGGAACAGAGTGGGCACATGGGATTAAGACTCATGTCCATGTAGAGGGTAAAATCTTGACACAAAAACGTTGGTTAGAGTGAGTGGCAACTGTTTGCCTTTATTCACGTCTTTAATGGATTCTAAGGCATGTCTCAGAAACTGATACTGCAATAACAAGTAGATAGTAGCAAGGGGAAGAGGGAGGTTTTCATCAGACTGATGTTCTATGTCATGAGCGAACTTCTGGAAGAGCTTTACATTCTACTTCAATATTCAAAGGGGAGACCAAAACCTCTCCAAAGTAACGCCACTGATTATATCAAATGATTATATCAAATATCACAAGGTATACACACACACACACACACACACACACACACACACACACACACACACACACACACACACACACACAGTATCCATATTGTAATTTCCACGTCATTTTCAGTGTGATTGTGTTGAAGGTCAAAAGGCATGGAATTGTCACAGCAAACCTCAAACTGCTGAAGTCTGGCAGAAATCCAAGAATCATCCCAACTGAAATAAAATGCACCTTTCAATCTGTAAAGACATGTCACAGCACAGGAGTTGACATAGGTGCAGTTGGAATTTTGAGTTTTATCATTAAGAGAATAAAAATGTCTCATCATTTTAATTTGTCATACCAACTTGCAGAGAAATCACATACCACACATCTGGCATGATAGTAAAATAACAGTGGGGCACATAGATGCTCTACAATAGAGATAACAAGGTGTAGAGCTGGATGTAGCATTCCACCCACACCCATTCCACTCTAACCCACCGAACCCACACATACCTGGACACTCTGGGCAACTTAGCATGGCCAAGCCATCTAACCTGCACATCTTTGGACTGTGGGAGGAAACTGGAGCACCCAGAGGAAACCCATGCAGACATATACAGAATGTGCAAACTCCACACAGACAGTCACCTGAGGTTGGAATTGAACCTGGGTCCCTGGAGCTGTGAGGCAGCAGTGCTAACCATTGATCCGCCATGCCATATTAGTAGCGACGGCAAACAGATAGCACCTGACTACCTTTTCTTACAACCTCCTGATTCCCTGGCCAGAAAACCTCTCCCACGACCCCAATTTGTTCATGACTCACTAATAGCATTGGATTATTTGCAGTACCAGCATCAGCCACCCTTCCTTGTGGCACCACCTGCAATGGCGAGACACTAGTCTCTGTTTGGCCAGCATCTCTCAGTGAGTGGGGTTTTAGCCACAGACTGCCCCCGAATGCTAAGTGCTCGGTTGGCACTTCATTCACTGGAACTTTCCTGACACGGTAACCTGGGGTTCCTGTCAGTTCTCCAAGTGCTAGGTATAATCCCTGTCATCTGATTCACATTCTGATGGAAGTATGCGTAATGCTGCTTGGATGCTAATGGTATATGTTTTGACCTCAGTATTCCAGTTACAATCCTCTCTTCATCCAGTGCAGTGAGGATAGAGATATCACCAACTACTTACAGGTTAGATGCAAGTGGATTTCCGCTGACTCTTGTAAAAGTGTTTCGTGGTTTTCAGAGCTGTTTAAGCCAGCTGAAATCTCTCAGGAATGGGGAAGCATTCCCTGACTGTGAGGAGACTGCACAAGTCAACAACAGGGCTACAGTAGTGGCGATCCCCTCAGACAAGCATGACTGAGAGAATGGACAGAAATCACACAGAGCAGGACAGGTGACTGGAATAAGGTGAATGATGAAGGAGACAACGATTCTCAGTGGGATACCTGAATCTCCAGAGTCTGAATGGAGCCATTTTTCCCGTCGTGAAGCGTGAGCTTTCACCTTAGTACAGACATCCTCACTGGAATTGATCACTTCTGAAACTGTAACTACAACCTCCAAGCAGGGTCACAAGGTCATGGCCAGAGGATGGGAAGATTCCAGGCTGGCCCAAAGATTACTTGCAAAATTTTCCAGCTTGTCATTTTTCCTGTTCCCATAAGGACCTGTAATGGGAATCAAAATTACATGAAAATCAAGTACATTTCAGTTTTCCTTGTCAGAGAGCAGCAGGATACTGAACAGAAGACTTTGTAATAATTCTTCAATATTCTGCCCTGCCATCCTCATTTGAACAACTTGAAGTAATGAGGAGGTGACAAGAGCCTTTGTTTGATGACGTGGTCCATATGGGAGTGTGTATTACACACTCAGAGGGGCTGCATAAAGTACCACAGGAAATGTAATGGTGCAGACCACTGGAGTAGTTCAATGTTGTTTCTGCTGCCTGGAGCACTCTGGGGCAGTCCTGCAGTACAGAGAAGGGCCGGTGTCGTCATGATTCTTGATAGTCTCCAACCTTGGCATCATGAGGGTACGCTGTCGCTGCCAGTGATCGGGCACCAGCTGAGAAAGAGGAGGAGTTGGAAGCAGTGACGAGGTAACCATTGCAGCTTTTTTGTTGCCAGACTTTCTGTGATCCACTCGACCAACTGTAATACAGGTAAATGTAAGCTCAAATTCCACTAACAAGGCTGAACCTTCCCTCTCCTTGGCTGTTGACTACCACTGCACCACTTGTCTACAAACAACAGTAAATGCCATCACAATATTGATATTTCAAAACAATAATGTTGAACAATCTATGCCATAATGCATGCAAATATCAACTGCCCTCATTTATTTCCTTCATACCAGTATTACAGGTGCCTTTTTCTTGCTTAATGCTCCCACAGAGTGCGATCCCTGTGACTGTGGCACTGCAGGAGAAAGCTGATGATTTTTGTTGTGTTTATCCTGAGTAACTCTAGCTCCAGAAGGGCCCACCCACGACTGTACCACAACAGCAAGGTGTGGCAGAAATCAGGGCTGGCTGGCTGACCAGCAATGTTAGCAAGGGCACTAACAAGGCAAAGGATTGGCAATAAGGGAAGGGCACTTGCAGACAGGTGGTTCATGACCCATTGCATCACTGCCACTTCTTGCTGTGACTGTCACCCCCACCACACCCCACCCCACCACCCCCCCCCGCCGCCACCCCCACCGCCGCCAACCACCACCCCCCGCCCCCGCTCCCTCCGCCACCACCCAGCCCTGGGCAGCAGTGCTGGAAATGCACTGCACTTTGAGCACTGGAATTGCTGGGCATGATGACATGAGTCTGACCTTGCAGCCATTTCATTGGCTTCTGCTTTTTCTGGAGCAGAGATACCAGTCATGACTCAATCTGTAACTGTTCCCATCAGGTTGGCCACAACTCAGTGCTGGAGTGGATGGGTTCCAAACACTGCGCCAGTTTGAAGCCAGAGTCTTTCATGCTCCGTGACATTAATGGCAGGCTTTCTAACCTGCCAATGCACCAATCCTTCTTCTGTCGGCCACCCCATCCCCATTGCAGGTCTCATCTGAATCCCCTGTCGCTGAAATGGAGTGTGACTTCATCCTCTGGTGAACTGGCTCCAATTCTTTGAGACCTCACTGCAGGTCACTCATGTTCAGTGTCCGAAATGAGGAATAACTGGTTGAGGGACAGACTGGTTGAGGAAAGAAATTCCAGTGTTAGTACCTTGGCAGCTCACAGCAATGCCACCTGTGAGCTAACTACAACTGGAAATGTTCAGGAATGAGTTAGTGTAAGACTGTAGATAGCTCTGAAAACTAGGAGACTGGAGGGGATTACAGAGATTAGGGGAGGGATTCAAGACCGTGGAGGGATTTGAAACCGAAACTAGAGTTTATTAATTAATATTAAAATTGAGGATTTGCTGAACTTGGAATTGATGCAGGTCAAGGGGCACAGGATGTGCTATGAACGGTTAACATAAACAGCAGAAGACCCTTATTTTATCGAGAATAGGAAGCGGGAGGTGCGCAGGGTGCACTGGAATAATTAAGTGCAAAGGGACCAACAGCAAGAAAGTCTGTTTCAGCAACAAATAAACTGGGATTGGAACAAAGTAAGATGTTACAACAGCATTCGTTTGATCGTTCTTTGTGAAAGGGGTGGGGAGCGGTTGTGAGGAAAGAAGGGGTGAGGGCAGGACATTTCCATAATTCTTCTTTCTTTGAATTAGAGTTTCTTTATTTAGTTTTACTGTCTTCTGTCCCTGTAGAGTGCACTGGGTTAATGGCAGGAAATGTACAAGGAGAAGTCCCCTCAGTGACAGCCAACTGTGTGAGAGCTATTAAAAGAGGAATGACTAAATAATGCTGACTAAATCTGGAGAACTATGATTTTGTTTACTAATGACATTTATCAGCTCTGGTTTCTTTCAGTTGACAGCAAGAGGTTTGTTGATGAATCTCTAACATTCACAGCTTTGACTTTCAACCAACTTTCCACAAGGGGTCGGGGTGGGGGCGGGGGGGGGGGGGGGTGGGTTCGTAAATGGAAGGAGCTGCCAACAGATGTGGTCGAGGCAGATAAAATTGCTGTATTTAAAAGACATTTGGACAGGTACACAATTAGGAAAGGTTTAGACGGATACCAAACACAGGCAAATGGGACCGGTTAAGTTTGGGACACCTGATCATTACAGATGATTGGGACTGAAGGTCCTGATTCTGTGCTGTATGACTCTATGAATCTATGACTGAAGAGCTAACTAGGTGTGTGCATGAGGGCAATGCATTTGATACAGTCTACTTGGGCTTCAGCAAAGCTTTTGACAAGACCCCCCATTTGAAGACTGTTAGAACAGGAAACAGTCCATGGGATCCGAGGACACATGTGCACAGGAAATCATAACTCATGTAATTTGATTGAGTTTTTTAAAGTAGTAATCAAGAGCACTGATTAAGGCAGAAAGATGGACGCATACGGGCTTCAGGAAGGCGTTCAAGAAGGTTCCTCACGGTAGTCCAAGAGGGAAGTTAAATTCCAAGGAGCACAGGGAGAGCTAGCCATAGAACTGAGAACATTACAGCACAGTACAGGCCCTTCAGCCCTCGATCTTGTGCTGACCTGTTATGCCGATCTCAAGCCCATCTAACCTGCACTATTCCATGTACGCCCATATGCTTATCCAATGGCGACTTAAATGTACCTGAAGTTGGCAAATCTACAACCGTTGCAGGCAAAGCGTTCCATTCCCTTACTACTCTCTGAGTAAAGAAACTACCTCTGACATCTGTCCTATATCTTTCACCCCTCAATTTAAAGCTATGCCCCCGTGCTCGCTGTCACCAACCGAGGAAAAAGGCTCTCCCTATCCACCCTATCTAACCCTCTGATTATTTTATATGTCTCAAATAAGTCACCTCTCAACCTTCTTCTCTCTAATGAAAACAGCCTCAAGTCCCTCAGCCATTCATTCTAAGATCTTCCCTCTATACCAGGCAACATCCTAGTAAATCTCCTCTGCACCCTTTTCAAAGCTTCCACATCCTTCTTATAATGCGGTGACCAGAACTGTACATAATACTCCAAGTGCGGCCGCACCAGAGTTTTGTCCAGCTTCACCATAACCTCTTGGTTCCGGAACTCGATCCCTCTATTAATCAAAGCTAAAACACTGTATGCCTTCTTAACAGCCCTGTCACCCTGGGTGGCAACTTTCAAGGATCTGTGTTCATGGACACCGAGATCTCTCTGCTCATCTATACTACTAAGCATCTTACCATTAGCCCTGTACTTTGCCTTCTGGTTACTCCTACCATAGTGCATCACCTCACACTTGTCTGCATGAAACTCCATTTGCCACCTCTCAGCCCAGCTCTGCAGCTTATCTATGTCTCTCTGCAACCAATCCTTTGTCACTATCCACAAGTCCACCGATCTTAGTGTCGTCTGCAAATTTACCAACCCATCCTTCTACGCCCTCATCCAGGTCATTTATAAAAATGACAAACAGCAGTGGACCCAACACCGACCCTTGCGGTACACCACCAGTAACTGGTCTCCAGGATGAACATTTCCCATCAACTACCACGCTCTGTCTTCTTTCAGCAAGCTAATTTCCGATCCAAACTGCTATATCTCCCACAATTCCATTCCTCTGCATTTTGTACAATAGTCTGTTTTGGGGAACCTTATCGAACGCCTTGCTGAAATCCATATACTCCACATCAACCGGTTTACTCTCATCTACCTGGTGGTTACCTTCTCAAAGAACTCAATAAAGTTTGTGAAGCACGACCTTCCCTTCACAAAACCGTGCTGACTATCCCGAATCAATTTATTCTTTTCTAGATGATTGTAAATCCTATCCCATATAACCTTTCTCAACACTTTACCAACAACTGAGGTAAGGCTCACTGGCCAATAATTAGCAGGGTTGTCTCTACTCCCCTTCTTGAACAGGGGAACCACAATTGCTATCCTCCAGTCATCTGGCACTATTCTGTAGACGACGATGAGTTAAAGATCAATGCCAAAGGCTCGGCAATCTCCTCCCTGGATTCTCAGAGGATCCGAGGATAAATCCCATCCGGCCCAGGGGACATAGCTATCTTCACCCTCTGTAGGATTTCAAATACCTCTTCCTTGTGAACCTCAATCCCACCTAGTCCAGTAGCCTGTATCTCTGTATTCTCCTCGACAACATTGTCGTTTTCTAGAGTGAATACTGTTGAAAAATATTCATTTAGCGCTTCCCCTATCTCATCTGACTCCACACACAACTTACCACTACTATCCTTGATTGGGCCTCATCTTACTTTTGTCATTCTTTTATTCCTTAAATACCGATAGAAAACCTTAGGGTTTACCCTGATCCTATCCGCGAACAACTTCTCATGTCTCCTCCTGGATCTTCTGAGCTCTCTCTTTCGGTCTTTCCTGGCTACCTTGTAACCCTCAATCACCCTAACTGAGCCTTCACATCTGAAAGTAACAGAAGCCTTCTTCTTCCTCTTGACCAGAGATTCCACTTCCTTCGTAAACCACGGCTCCCGCACCCTGCAGCTTACTGCCTGCCTGACAGGTACATACTAACCTAGGACACACAGGAGCTTTTCCTTGAATAAGCTCCACATTTCTATTGTGCCCATCCACTGCAGTTTCCTTCCCCATCCTATGCTCCCTAAATCTTGCATAATCTCTTCGTAATTGCCTTTCCCCCAGCTATAACTCTTACCCAGTGGTGTACACCTATCCCTTTCCATCACTAAAGTAAACATAACAGAATTGTGATCGCTATCACCAAGGTGATCAACGACTTCGAAATCTAACACCTGGCCAGGATCATCACCCAGGACTGATGTGGTCACTGCACCCCAATTCCATCAGTCAATACATCCCATTTCACTCAGTCACTGTATCCCACTTCCCTCAGTCACGGCATCCCATTTCACTCAGTCACTGTATCCCATTTCTCACTGAGGCTGCATTCAATTTCCGTCAATCACTGCATCCCATTTCCGTCAGTCAAGGCATCCCATTTCCCATAGTCACTGCATCCCATTTCCCTCAGTCACTGCATCCCATTTCCCTCAGTCATTGCATCTCATTTCCCTCAGTCACTGCATCCCATTTCACTCAATCACTGCATCTCCTTCACCACAGTCACTGCATCCAATTTCCATCAGTTACTGTTTCCCATATCTCACAGGCGGTGCATTCAATTTCCCACACTCACTGTATCCCATTTCCCATCGTCACAGCATCCCCGTTCACTCAGTCTCTGCATCGCATTTCACTCAGTGATTGCATCCCATTTCCCTCAGTCACTGCATCCCATTTCCCTCAGTCACTGCATCCCATTTCCCTCAGTCACTGCATCCCAGGTCCCTCAGTCACTGCACCCCAAGCCCGCTCGGGCACTGCATCCCTATTAACTCACTCACTCCTTCCCAGTACCTCAGTCACTGCATCACATTTCCATCAGACACTGCATCTCATTTCACTCAGTCACTGCAGCTCATGTCACTCTGTCACTGCATCCAATTTCCATCAGTCACTGCATCTCATTTCACTCATTCACTTCAACCCATTTCACACAGACACTGCATCCCATTACACTCAGTCACTGCATCCCATTTCCCTCAGTCACTGCATCTCCTTCACCACAGTCACTGCATCCCATTTCACGCAGTCACTGCATCCCATTTCCCTCAGTCACTGCATTCCATTACCCTCAGTCACTGCATCCCATTTCACATCGCACTGCATCCCATTTCCAACAGTGACTGCATCCCATTGCCGACAGTCAATGCAATCCATTTCCAACAGTCACTGCATCCCATTTCCAAGAGTCAGTGCCTCCCATTTCAAGGAGTCAGTGCCTCCCATTTCACTCAGCCACTGCATCCCATTTCCCTGAGTCACTGCATCCCATTACCGTCCATCACTCCCTCCAATTACTGTCAGTCACTGCATCCCATTTCTCTCAGCCACTGTATCCCATTTCCCTCAGTCACTGTACTCCAAGCCCGCTCGGGCACTGCATCCCTATTAACTCAGTCACTCCTTCCCAGGACCTCAGTCACTGCATCCCATGTCCCATAAAAACTGCATCCCATTTCCATCAGGCACTGCAGCTCATGTCACTCTGTCACTGCAGTCAATTTCCATCAGTCACTGCATCACATTTCACTCATTAACTGCATCCCATTTTAATCAGACACTGCATCCCATTTCACTCAGACACTGCATCCCATCTCACTCAGTCAGTGCATCCCATTTCCATCAGTCACTGGTTCCCGTATCTCACAGACGCTGCATTCAATTTCCGACACTCACTGTATCCCATTTCCCATAGACACAGAATCTCCCTTCCCTCATCTCATTTCAATCAGTGATTGCATCCTACTTCCCAAAAATATTGCAACCCATTTCGCTGAGTCACTGCATCTCATTTCACTTGGTCACTGCATCCCATTTCCCTCAGTCACTGCATCTCATTTCCGTCAAACAATGCATCTCATTTCACTCAGTCACTGCAGCTCATGTCGCTCTGTCACTGCATCCAATGTCCATCATTCAGTGTATCTCATTTCACTCAGTCAGTGCATCTCATTTCAGTCAGTCAGTGCATCGCATTTCAGTCAGTCAGTGCATCGCATTTCAGTCAGTCACTGCATCGCATTTCACTCAGTCACTGCATCGCATTTCACTCAGTCACTGCATCCCATTTCACTCAGTCACTGCATCCCATTTCACACAGACACTGCATCCCATTTCCCTCAGTCACTGCATCCCATTTCCCTTAGTCACTGCATCCCATTTTACTCAGTCACTGCATCCTATTTGAAGCAGTCACTGCATCCCATTTAACGCAGTCACTGCACCGCATTTCACGCAGACACTGCATCGCATTTCACTCAGTCACTGCATCCCATTTCCCTCAATCACTGCATCTCCTTCACCACAGTCACTGCATCCCATTCCCCACAGACACGGCATCCCATTCAGTTGAGTCTCAGCATCCCATTTCAAACAGACACTGCATCTCCTTTCCATCAGTCACTGAATCCCTATTCACACAGTCACTGCATTCCCAGTTCACACAGCCACCGCATCCCATTTCACACAGCCACTGCGTCCCATTTCACACAGCCACTGCGTCCCATTTCACACAGCCACTGCATCCCATTTCACTCAATGCTTCACTTTACACACAGTCAGGGCATCCCATTTCCATCAGTCACTGCGTCCCATTTCCTCAGTCACTGCATCTCCTTTCCACAGTCACTGCAATCCCATTTCACTCAGTCACTGCATCCCATTGTCCTCAGTCACTGTATCCCATTGTCCTCAGTCACTGCATCCCATTGTCCTCATTCACTGCATCCCATTGTCCTCATTCACTGCATCCCATTTCCCTCAGTCACTGCATCTCATTTCACTCAGTCACTGCATCCCATTTCCCTCAGTCACTGCATCTCATTTCACTCAGGCACTGTATCCCATTTCCCTCACTCACTGCACCCCAAGTCCGCTCGGGCACTGCATCCCCATGAACTCAGTCACTCCTTCCCAGTACCTCAGTCACTGCATCCCATTTCCATCAGGTACTGCATCACATTTCCATCAGACACTACAGCTCATGTCACTCTGTCACTGCATCCCATTTCCCTCAGTCACTGCATCCCATCTCACTCAGTCACTGCATCCCATTTCCCTCAGTCACTGCATCTCCTTCACCACAGTCACTGCATCCCATTTCACGCAGTCACTGCATCACATTTCACTCAGTCACTGCATCGTATTTTACTCAGTCACTGCATCCCATTTCACTCAATCACTGCATCTCCTTCACCACAGTCACTGCATCCAATTTCCATCAGTCACTGCATCTCGTTTCACTCATTCACTGCATCCCATTTCAGGCAGTCACTGCATCCCATTTCCATCAGTCACTGCATCCCTATTCACACAGCCACTGCATCCCATTTCACGCAGCCACTGCATCCCATTTCACGCAGCCACTGCATCCCATTTCACACAGCCACTGCATCCCATTTCACACAGCCACTGCATCCCATTTCACTCAATGCTTCACTTTACACACAGTCAGGGCATCCCATTTCCATCAGTCACTGCCTCCCATTTCCGCAGTCACTGCATCTCCTTTCCACAGTCACGGCAATCCCATTTCACTCAGTCACTGAATCCCATTTCCCACAGTAACTGCATCCCATTTCCCACAGTAACTGCATCCCATTTCCCTCATTCACTGCATCCGATTCCCCTCAATCACTGCATCCCATTTCACTCAGTCACTGCATCCCATTTCACTGAGACACTGCATCCCATTTTACTCAGTCACAGCATCCTATTTGAAGCAGTCACTGCATCCCATTTAACGCAGTCACTGCACCGCATTTCACGCAGACACTGCATCGCATTTCCCACAGTGACTGCATTCCATTTCCCTCGGTCACTGCATCCCATTGCCCTCAGTCACTGCATCCCATTGCCCTCAGTCACTGCATCCCATTTCACTCAATGTTTCAGTTTACACACAGTCAGGCCATCCCATTTCCATCAGTCACTGCGTCCCATTTCCTCAGTCACTGCATCTCCTTTCCACAGTCACGGCAATCCCATTTCACTCAGTCACTGCATCCGATTTCACTCAGTCACTGCATCCCATTTCACAGAGTCACTGCATCTACTTTCCATCAGTCACTGCGTCCCATTTCACTCAGTCACTGCGTCCCATTTCCATCAGACACTGAATCCCATTTCCCACAGTGACTGCATCCCATTTCCCTCAGTCACTGCATCCCATTGCCCTCAGTCACTGCATCCCATTGCCCTCAGTCACTGCATCCCATTGTCGTCAGTCACTGCATCCCATTGTCCTCATTCACTGCATCCTATTCCCCTCAGTCACTGCATACCATTTCACTCATTCACTGCATCACATTACCCTCACTCACTGCATCCCATTTCACTCAGTCACTGCATCCCATTACCCTCAGTCACTGCATCCCATTTCCCACAGCACTGCATCCCATTTCCCACAGCACTGCATCCCATTTCCAACAGTGACTGCATCCCATTGCCGACAGTCAATGCAATCCATTTCCAACAGTCACTGCATCCCATTTCCAAGAGTCAGTGCCTCCCATTTCCAAGAGTCAGTGCCTCCCATTTCACTCAGCCACTGCATCCCATTTCCCTCAGTCACTGCATCCCATTACCGTCCGTCACTCCATCCAATTACTGTCAGTCACTGCATCCCATTTCGGTCAGTCACTGCATCCCATTTCCACCAGTTACTGCATCCCATTTCACTAAGACAGTGCGTCCCATTTCTCTCAGCCACTGTATCCCATTTCCCTCAGTCACTGTACTCCAAGCCCGCTCGGGCACTGCATCCCTATTAACTCAGTCACTCCTTCCCAGGACCTCAGTCACTGCATCCCATGTCCCATAAAAACTGCAGTCAATTTCCATCAGTCACTGCATCTCATTTCACTCATTAACTGCATCCCATTTTAATCAGACACTGCATCCCATCTCACTCAGACACTGCATCCCATCTCACTCAGACACTGCATCCCATCTCACTCAGACACTGCATCCCATCTCACTCAGACACTGCATCCCATCTCACTCAGACACTGCATCCCATCTCACTCAGACACTGCATCCCATCTCACTCAGACACTGCATCCCATTTCCATCAGTCACTGGTTCCCGTATCTCACAGACGCTGCATTCAATTTCCCACACTCACTGTATTTGAGTGCGAGCAGCAGCGGAGGCAAGACGGACCCGGAAGACTGCAGCTAAGGTAAAGCAGTTTATTTTTAAAATTACTTACCGGTAGCGTGCAGCGGTGTTTTTTTTCCTCTTTCAGAGAAGGAGCGGGAGCACCAGAGGAAGTGACGAGGACCAGAGGGGCAGCCGGGAAGGAAAGCAGTGACCATATTTATCAGCAAGGCGGCTAAACCCGAGACTCTACAACTGTAGAGTCTCCCACCCGCCCTCCTCCTCTAACCTAGTTAATAAGATAAGGTTCATTCTAAACTTTCTCTATTGAATATAAGTTTGTTATTAATTCGTTATTATTACTTGAAGTAAGCTTTCTACTTTAGTATTGAGTGGGTGTTCAGATAAGTGGGGTATGGATGCTAGGGCAGTTGCTTGCTCCTCCTGCAGAATGTGGCAGTTGGGAGATGTGGCACACGTCTCCGCTGGCTACATCTGCGGGAAGTGCACTCAACTCCAGCTCCTTGAAAACCGTGTTAGGGAAATGGAGCTGGAGCTGGATGAACTACGGATCATTCGGGAGGCAGAGGGGGTAATTGAGAGGAGTTATCGGGAGTTGGTCACTCCTAAGGCTCAGGACGAGGATAGATGGGTTACAGTTAGGGGGAGGAAAGGGGACAGACAGACAGTGCAGAGATCCCCTGTGGGCATTCCCCTCAGCAATAAGTATACCGTTTTGGATACTGCTGGGGGGGATGACCTACCAGAGGAAAGCCATAGTAGTCAGTTCTCTGGCACTGAGCCTGTCACTGTGGCAAAGAAGGGAAGGGGGCAGAATAGAAAAGTACTCGTGGTAGGGGACTCGATAGTTAGGGGAATCGACAGGAGATTTTGTGGGCAAGATCGGGATTCCCGGAAGGTATGTTGCCTCCCTGGTGCCAGGGTCCGGGACGTCTCCGATCGGGTGTGTAAAGTTCTAAAAGGGGAGGGTGAACAGCCAGAAATCGTGTTACATATTGGCACAAATGATATAGCCAGAAATAGGTTTGAGGATATAAAAAGTGATTTCAGGGAGTTAGGATGGAAGCTGCAGAGCAGGACGAACAGAGTAGTGTTCTCTGGTTTACTACCGGTGCCACGAGATAGCGAGGTGAGGAACAGGGAGCGGGCGCAGCTGAACACGTGGCTACGCAGCTGGTGTAGGAGGGAGGGCTTCAGATATGTTGATAATTGGGATGCCTTCTGGGGAAGGTGGGACCTGTACAAGAAGGACGGGTTGCATCTGAACTGGAAGGGGACCAATGTCCTGGGTGGAAGGTTTGCTCGAGTAGTTCGAGAGGGTTTAAACTAGTATGGCAGGGGGGTGGGAACCTGAGCTGTATACCAGAGGTGAGCGTTGATGCAGGTGAGGCAGTAGCAAGAGGTAGACCAGCTAGTGGGAAGGATTTTCCTGGGAAGGAACCAAGGGATCGGTTAAAGTGTGTTTGCTTTAATGCAAGGAGTATCAGGAATAAAAGTGATGAACTTAGAGCATGGATCAGTACCTGGTGCTATGATGTTGTGGCCATAACAGAGACATGGGTTTCTCATGGGCAGGAATGGTTGCTGGATGTTCCAGGGTTTAGAACATTTAAAAAGAATAGGGAGGGGGGAAAAAGAGGAGGGAGTGTAGCACTACTAATCAGAGATGGTATCACAGCTACAGAAGCTCCCTTTGTCGAGGAAGATCTGCCTACTGAGTCAGTATGGGTGGAAATTAGGAACAGCAAGGGAGTAGTCACCTCGTCAGGGGTTTACTACAGGCCCCCCAATAGCAGCAGGGAGATTGAAGAAAGCATAGGTCGACAGATTTTGGAAAAGTGTGCACGCAGTAGGGTTGTTGTAATGGGTGACTTTAACTTTCCTAATATTGATTGGAACCTCCTTCGAGCAGAAGATTTGAATGGAGCTGTTTTTGTAAGGTGTGTTCAGGAGGGTTTCCTAACGCAGTACGTTGACAGGCCGACGAGGGGAGAGGCCATTCTAGACTTGGTGCTCGGAAACGAGCCGGGGCAGGTATCAGATCTTGTGGTGGGAGAGCATTTTGGTGATAGTGACCATAACTGCCTCACATTCTACATAGCTATGGAGAAGGAGAGGATTAGGCAGAATGGGAGGATATTTAATTGGGGAAGAGGAAACTATGATGCGATTAGACATGAGTTAGGAAGCATGGACTGGGAGCAGTTGTTCCATGGTAAGGGAACTATAGACATGTGGAGACGGTTTAAGGAACAGTTGTTGGGAGTGATGAGTAAATATGTCCCTCTGAGACAGGCAAGAAAGGGTAAGATTACGGAACCTTGGATGACGAGAGCGGTGGAGCTTCTAGTGAAAAGGAAGAAGGTAGCTTACATAAGGTGGAGGAAGCTAGGGTCAAGTTCAGCTAGAGAGGATTACATGCAGGCAAGGAAGGAGCTCAAAAATGGTCTGAGGAGAGCCAGGAGGGGGCACGAAAAAAGGCTTGGCAGAAGGAATCCGGGAAAACACAAAGGCATTTTACACTTACGTGAGGAATAAGAGAATGGTCAAAGAAAGAGTAGGGCCGATCAGGGATAGCATAGGGAACTTGTGTGTGGAGCCTGAGGAGGGAGGGGAAGCCCTAAATGAGTTTTTTGCTTCTGACTTTACGAAAGAAACGAACTTTGTAGTGAATGAAACCTTTGAAGAGCAGGTGTGCATGCTGGAATGGATAGAGATAGACGAAGCTGATGTGCTGAAAATTTTGTCAAACATTAAGATTGACAAGTCGCCAGGCCCGGAACAGATTTGTCCTCGGCTGCTTTGGGAAGCGAGAAATGCAATTGCTTCGCCACTTGCGAAGATCTTTGCATCCTCGCTCTCCACTGGAGTCGTACCTGAGGACTGGAGAGAGGCAAATGTAATTCCTCTCTTCAAGAAAGGAAATAGGGAAATCCCCGGCAATTATAGACCGGTAAGTCTCACGTCTGTCGTCTGCAAGGTGTTAGAAAGGATTCTGAGGGATAAGATTTATGACCATCTGGAAGAGCATGGCTTGATCAAATACAGTCAACACGGCTTTGTGAGGGGTAGGTCATGCCTTACAAACCTTATCGAGTTTTTTGAGGATGTGACTAGAAAGGTTGATGAGGGTCGAGCTGTGGATGTGGTGTATATGGACTTCAGTAAGGAATTTGATAAGGTTCCCCATGGTAGGCTCATTCAGAAGGTCAGGAGGAATGGGATACAGGGGAACTTAGCTGCTTGGATACAGAATTGGCTGGCCAACAGAAGACAGCGAGTGGTAGTAGAAGGAAAATATTCTGCCTGGAAGTCAGTGGTGAGTGGGGTTCCACAGGGCTCTGTCCTTGGGCCTCTACTGTTTGTAATTTTTATTAATGACTTGGACGAGGGAATTGAAGGATGGGTCAGCAAGTTTGCAGACGACACAAAGGTCGGAGGTGTCGTTGACAGTGTAGAGGGCTGTTGTAGGCTGCAGCGGGACATTGACAGGATGCAGAGATGGGCTGAGAGGTGGCAGATGGAGTTCAACCTGGATAAATGCGAGGTGATGCATTTTGGAAGGTCAAATTTGAAAGCTGAGTACAGGATTAAGGATAGGATTCTTGGCAGCGTGGAGGAACAGAGGGATCTTGGTGTGCAGATACATAGATCCCTTAAAATGGCCACCCAAGTGGACAGGGTTGTTAAGAAAGCATATGGTGTTTTGGCTTTCATTAACAGGGGGATTGAGTTTAAGAGTCGTGAGATCTTGTTGCAGCTCTATAAAACTTTGGTTAGACCGCACTTGGAATACTGCGTCCAGTTCTGGGCGCCCTATTATAGGAAAGATGTGGATGCTTTGGAGAGGGTTCAGAGGAGGTTTACCAGGATGCTGCCTGGACTGGAGGGCTTATCTTATGAAGAGAGGTTGACTGAGCTCGGTCTCTTTTCATTGGAGAAAAGGAGGAGGAGAGGGGACCTAATTGAGGTATACAAGATAATGAGAGGCATAGATAGAGTTGATAGCCAGAGACTATTGCCCAGGGCAGAAATGGCTAGCACGAGGGGTCATAGTTTTAAGCTGGTTGGTGGAAAGTATCGAGGGGATGTCAGAGGCAGGTTCTTTACGCAGAGAGTTGTGAGAGCATGGAATGCGTTGCCAGCAGCAGTTGTGGAAGCAAGGTCATTGGGGTCATTTAAGAGACTGCTGGACATGTATATGGTCACAGAAATTTGAGGGTGCACACATGAGGATCAATGGTCGGCACAACATTGTGGGCTGAAGGGCCTGTTCTGTGCTGTACTGTTCTATGTTCTATGTACCCCATTTCCCATAGACACAGCATCTCCCTTCCCACAGACTCAGCATCTCATTTCAATCAGTGATTGCATCCTACTTCCCAAAAATATTGCAACCCATTTCGCTGAGTCACTACATCTCATTTCACTCGGTCACTGCATCCCATTTCCCTCAGTCACTGCATCTCATTTCCCTCAGTCACTGCATCTCATTTCCCTCAGTCACTGCATCTCATTTCCCTCAGTCACTGCATCTCATTTCCCTCAGACACTGCATTTCATTTCCGTCAAACAATGCATCTCATTTCCCTCAGTCACTGCAGCTCATGTCGCTCTGTCACTGCATCCAATTTCCATCATTCAGTGTATCTCATTTCACTCAGTCACTGCATCGCATTTCACTCAGTCACTGCATCGCATTTCACTCAGTCACTGCATCCCATTTCACAGAGTCACTGCATCCCATTTCACAGAGTCACTGCATCCCATTGTCCTCAGTCACTGCATCCCATTGTCCTCAGTCACTGCATCCCATTGTCCTCATTCACTGCATCGCATTTCACTCAGTCACTGCATCGCATTTCACTCAGTCACTGCATCCCATTTCACTCAGTCACTGCATCCCATTTCACAGAGTCACTGCATCCCATTTCACAGAGTCACTGCATCCCATTTCACTCAGTCACTGCATCCCATTTCACTCAGTCAGTGCATCCCATTTCACTCAGTCAATGCATCCCATTTCACTCAGACACTGCATCCCATTTCCCTCAGTCACTTCATCCCATTTCCCTCAGTCACTACACCGCATTTCATGCAGTCACTGCACCGCATTTCATGCAGTCACTGCACCGCATTTCATGCAGTCACTGCACCGCATTGTCCTCATTCACTGCATCTGATTCCCCTCAGTCACTGCATCCCATTCCCTTGAGTCTCAGTATCCCATTTCAAACAGACACTGCATCCCTATTCACACAGCCACTGCATCCCTATTCACACAGCCACTGCATCCCATTTCAAACAGCCACTGCATCCCATTTCACACAGCCACTGCATCCCATTTCACACAGCCACTGCATCCCATTTCACACAGCCACTGCATCCCATTTCACACAGCCACTGCATCCCATTTCACTCAATGCTTCACTTTACACACAGTCAGGGCATCCCATTTCCATCAGTCACTGCGTCCCATTTCCTCAGTCACTGCATCTCCTTTCCACAGTCACGGCAATCCCATTTCCATCAGTCACTGAATCCCATTTCCCACAGTGACTGCATTCCATTTCCCTCAGTCACTGCATCCCATTTCCCTCAGTCACTGCATCCCATTGCCCTCAGTCACTGCATCCCATTTCACTCAATGTTTCAGTTTACACACAGTCAGGGCATCCCATTTCCATCAGTCACTGCGTCCCATTTCCTCAGTCACTGCATCTCCTTTCCACAGTCACTGCATCCCATTTCACTCAGTCACTGCATCCCATTTCACAGAGTCACTGCATCTACTTACCATCAGTCACTGCGTCCCATTTCACTCAGTCACTGCGTCCCATTTCCATCAGACACTGAATCCCATTTACCACAGTGACTGCATCCCATTTCCCTTCGTCACTGCATCCCATTGCCCTCAGTCACTGCATCCCATTTCACTCAGACACTGCATCCCATTTCACTCAGTCACTGCATCCCATTACCCTCAGTCACTGCATCCCATTTCCCACAGCACTGCATCCCATTGCCGACAGTCAATGCAATCCATTTCCAACAGTCACTGCATCCCATTGCCCTCAGTCACTGCATCCCATTGTCCTCAGTCACTGCATCCCATTGTCCTCAGTCACTGCATCCCATTGTGCTCATTCACTGCATCCGATTCCCCTCAGTCACTGCATCCCATTACCCTCAGTCACTGCATCCCATTACCCTCAGTCACTGCATCCCATTTCACTCAGTCACTGCATCCCATTTCACTCAGTCACTGCATCCCATTACCCTCAGTCACTGCATCCCATTACCCTCAGTCACTGCATCCCATTTCCCACAGCACTGCATCCCATTTCCAACAGTGACTGCATCCCATTGCCGACAGTCAATGCAATCCATTTCCAACAGTCACTGCATCCCATTTCCAAGAGTCAGTGCCTCCCATTTCACTCAGCCACTGCATCCCATTTCCCTCAGTCACTGCATCCCATTACCGTCGGTCACTCCATCCAATTACTGTCAGTCACTGCATCCCATTTCGATCAGTCACTGCATCCCATTTCCACCTCTTACTGCATCCCATTTCACTCAGCCACTGCATCCCATTTCACTAAGACAGTGCGTCCCATTTCTCTCAGCCACTGTATCCCATTTCCCTCAGTCACTGTACTCCAAGCCCGCTCAGGCACTGCATCCCTATTAACTCAGTCACTCCTTCCCAGGACCTCAGTCACTGCATCCCATGTCCCATAAAACTGCATCCCATTTCCATCAGGCACTGCAGCTCATGTCACTCTGTCACTGCAGTCAATTTCCATCAGTCACTGCATCTCATTTCACTCATTAACTGCATCCCATTTTAATCAGACACTGCATCCCATTTCACTCAGACACTGTATCCCATCTCACTCAGACACTGCATCCCATCTCACTCAGTCACTGCATCCCATTTCCCTCAGTCACTGCATCCCATTTCCATCAGTCACTGGTTCCCGTATCTCACAGATGCTGCATTCAATTTCCGACTCTCACTGGATCCCATTTCCCACAGACACAGCATCTCCCTTCCCTAAGACTCTGCATCTCATTTCAATCAGTGATAGCAACCTACTTCCCAAAAATATTGCAACCCATTTCGCTGAGTCACTGCATCTCATTTCACTTGGTCACTGCATCCCATTTCCCTCAGTCACTGCATCCGATTCCCCTCAGTCACTGCATCCGATTCCCCTCAGTCACTGCATCCCATTTCCCTCAGTCACTGCATCCCATTGCCCTCAGTCACTGCATCCCATTGCACTCAGTCACTGCATCCCATTGTCCTCATTCACTGCATCCCATTTCACTCAGTCACTGCATCCCATTTCACTCAGTCACTGCATCCCATTACCCTCAGTCACTGCATCCCATTACCCTCAGTCATTGCATCCCATTACCCTCAGTCACTGCATCCCATTACCCTCAGTCACTGCATCCCATTCCCCACAGCACTGCATCCCATTTCCAACAGTGACTGCATCCCATTGCCAACAGTCAATGCAATCCATTTCCAACAGTCACTGCATCCCATTTCCAAGAGTCAGTGCCTCCCATTTCACTCAGCCACTGCATCCCATTTCGCTCAGAAACTTCATCCCATTACTGTCCGTCACTCCATCTAATTACTGTCAGTCACTGCATCCCATTTCCACCAGTTACTGCATCCCATTTCCACCAGTTACTGCATCCCATTTCACTCAGCCACTGCATCCCATTTCACTAAGACAGTGCGTCCCATTTCCCTCAGTCACTGTACTCCAAGCCCGCTCGGGCACTGCATCCCTATTAACTCAGTCACTCCTTCCCAGGACCTCAGTCACTGCATCCCATGTCCCATAAAAACTGCATCCCATTTCCATCAGGCACTGCAGCTCATGTCACTCTGTCACTGCATTCAATTTCCATCAGTCACTGCATCCCATCTCACTCAGACACTGCATCCCATCTCACTCAGACACTGCATCCCATCTTACTCAGACACTGCATCCCATTTCCCTCAGTCACTGCATCCCATTTCCATCAGTCACTGGTTCCCGTTTCTCACAGAAGCTGCATTCAATTTCCGACACACACTGTATCCCATTTCCCATAGACACAGCATCTCCCTTCCCTCAGACTCTGCATCTCTTTTCAATCAGTGATTGCATCCTACTTCCCAAAAATATTGCAACCCATTTCGCTGAGTCACTGCATCTCATTTCACTTGGTCACTGCATCCCATTTCCCTCAGTCATTGCATCCTATTTCCGTCAAACAATGCATCTCATTTCACTCAGTCACTGCAGCTCATGTCGCTCTGTCACTGCATCCAATTTCCATCATTCAGTGCATCGCATTTCACTCAGTCACTGCATCGCATTTCACTCAGTCACTGCATCCCATTTCACTCAGTCACTGCATCCCTTTTCCCTCAGTCACTGCATCCCTTTTTCCTCAGTCACTGCATCCCATTACCCTCAGTCACTGCATCGCATTACCCTCAGTCACTGCATCCCATTTCCCACAGCACTGCATCCCATTTCCAACAGTGACTGCATCCCATTGCCAACAGTCAATGCAATCCATTTCCAACAGTCACTGCATCCCATTTCCAAGAGTCAGTGCCTCCCATTTCACTCAGCCACTGCATCCCATTTCCCTCAGTCACTGCATCCCATTACTGTCCGTCACTCCATCCAATTACTGTCAGTCACTGCATCCCATTTCCACCAGTCACAGCATCCCATTTCCATCAGTCACTGCATCACATTTCCATCAATCACTGCATTCCATTTCCGTCAGTCAAGGCATCTCAATTCCGTGTGTCACTGCATCCCAATTCACTCAGTCACTGCATCGCATTTCCCACAGTCACTGCATCCCATTTCCATCAGTCACTATATCCCTTTTCCATCAGTCACTGCAACCCATTTTCCCTCAGACACTGCATCCCATTTCACACAATCAGTGCATCCCATTTCATTCAGTGACTGCATCACATTTCCCTCAGTCACTGCATCCCATTACTGTCCGTCACTCCATCCAATTACTGTCCGTCACTCCATCCAACTACTGTCAGTCACTGCATCCCATTTCCCTCAGTCACTGCATCCCATTTCCCTCAGTCACTGCATCCCATTTCCCTCAGTCACTGCATCCCATTTCCCTCAGTCACTGCATGCCATATCCGTCAGTCACTGCATCCCATTTCACTCAGTCACTGCATCCCATTTCACTCTGTCACTGCATCCCCTTTCACTCTGTGACTGCATCAGAGTTCACTCTGTCACTGCAGCACATTTCACGCAGTCACTGCATCGCATTTCACTCAGTCACTGCATCCCATTTCACTCAGTCGCTGTTTCCCGTATCTCACAGACAGTGCACTCAATGCTTCTCATTTCACTCAGTCACTGCAGCTCATCTCACTCTGTCACTGCATCCAATTTCCATCAGTCAGTGCATCTCATTTCACTCAGTCACTGCATCGCATTTCACTCAGTCACTGCATCGCATTTCACTCAGTCACTCCTTCCCAGTACCTCAGTCACTGCATCCCATTTCCCTCAGTCACTGCATCCCATTTCCATCAGTCACTGTTTCCCGTATCTCACAGATGCTGCATTCAATTTCCCACACTGAGTGCATCCTATTTCCCATAGTCACAGCATCTCCTTGCCCTCAGTCTCATCATCTCATTTCACTCAGTGATTGCATCCTTCTTCCCACAAATACTGCATCTCATTTCACTCGGTCAGTGCATCCCATTTCCCTCAGTCACTGCATCCGATTTCACTCAGTCACTGCATCCCATTTTAGGCAGTCACTGCATCCCATTGCACTCAGTGATGCATCCGATTTCCCTCAGTCACTGCATCCCATTTCCCTCAGTCACTGCATCCCATTTCGAGCAGTCACTGCATCACATTTCACTCAGTCACTGCATCCCATTTCAGTCAATCACTGCATCTCCTTCACCACAGTCACTCCATCACATTTCCATCAGTCACTGTTTCCCGTATCTCACAGACGAGGCATTCAATTTCCCACACTCACTGCATCCGATTTCCCATAGTCACAGCATCTCCCTTCCCTCAGTCTCTGCATCGCATTTCACTCAGTGATTGCATCCTCCTTCTGACAAATACTGCATCCCATTGCCCTCAGTCACTGCATCCCATTGCCCTCAGTCACTGCATCGCATTTCACTCAGTCACTGCATCGCATTTCACTCAGTCACTGCATCGCATTTCACTCAGTGACTGAATCACATTTCACTCAGTCAGTGCATCCCATTTCCCTCAGTCACTGCATCCCAATTCCCTCAGTCACTGCATCCCATGTCCGTGTGTCACTGCATCCCATGTCCGTGTGTCACTGCATCCCATGTCCCTCAGTCACTGCATCTCATGTCCCTCAGTCACTGCATCCCAATTCCCTCAGTCACTGCATCCCATGTCCGTGTGTCACTGCATCCCATTTCCCTCAGTCACTGCATCTCATGTCCCTCAGTCACTGCACCCCATGTCCATCAGTCACTGCATCCCATGTCCAAGTCACTGCATCCCATTTCACTCAGTCAGTGCGTCCCTTTTCGTTCAGGCACTGTATCCCATTTCCCTCAGTCACTGCACCTCAAGCACGCTCGGGCACTGTTTCCCTATTGACTCAGTCACTCCTTCCCAGTACCTCTGTCACTGCAGCTCATGTCACTCTGTCACTGCATCACATTCCATCAGACAGTGCATCCCATTTCCCTCAGTCACTGCATCACATTTCCATCAGACACTGCAGCTCATGTCACTCTGTCACTGCATCCAATTTCCATAAGTCACTGCATCTCATTTAACTCATTCACTGCATCCCATTTCAGGCAGTCACTGCATCCCATTTCCATCAGCCACTGCATCCCATTTCCATCAGCCACTGCATCCCATTTCACACAGCCACTGCATCCCATTTCACACAGCCACTGCATCCCATTTCACACAGCCACTGCATCCCATTTCACACAGCCACTGCATCGCATTTCACACAGTCATTGCATCCCATTTCACTCAGTCACTGCATCCCATTTCCATCAGTCACTGGTTCCTGTATCTCACAGACGCTGCATTCAATTTCCGACACTCACAGTATCCCATTTCCCATAGACACAGCATCTCCTTTCCCACAGTCTCTGCATCTCATTTCAATCAGTGATTGCATCCTACTTCCCAAAAATAGTGCATCCCATTTCCCTCAGTCACTGCATCCCATTTCCCTCAGTCACTGCATCCCATTTCCCTCAGTCACTGCATCTCATTTCCGTCAGTTACTGCATCATATTTCCATCAAACAATGCATCTCATTTCATTCAGACACAGCAGCTCCTGTCACTCTGTCACTGCATCCAATTTCCATAAGTCACTCCATCTCATTTAACTCGTTCACTGCATCCCATTTCAGGCAGTCACTGCATCCCATTTCCATCAGTCACTGCATCCCTATTCACACAGTCACTGCATCCCAGTTCACACAGCCAATGCATCCCTTTTCACACAGCCACTGCATCCCATTTCACTCAGTGACTGCATCCCATTTCACACAGCCACTGCATCCCATTTCATTCAATGCTTCACTTTACACACAGTCAGGGCATTCCATTTCCATCAGTCACTGCGTCCCATTTCCTCAGTCACTGCATCTCCTTTCCACAGTCACGGCTATCCCATTTCACTCAGTCACTGCATCACATTTCACAGAGTCACTGCATCTCCTTTCCATCAGTCGCTGCGTCACATTTCACTCAGAGACTGCATCCCATTTCACTCAGTCACTGCATCCCATTGCTCTCAGTCACTGCATCCCATTGTCCTCAGTCACTGCATCCCATTTCCCACAGTCACTGCATCACATTTCCATCAGACACTGCAGCTCATGTCACTCTGTCACTGCATCCAATTTCCATCAGTCACTGCATCCCATTTCACCCACTCCCTGCATCCCATTGCGCTCAGTGATGCATCCCATTTCAAGCAGTCACTGCATCACATTTCACTCAGTCACTGCATCACATTTCACTCAGTCACTGCATCCCATTTCCCGCAGTCACTGCATCCCATTTCCCGCAGTCACTGCATCCCATGTCCCGCAGTCACTGCATCCCATGTCCCTCAGTCACTGCATCCCATGTCCCTCAGTCACTGCATCCCATGTCCCGCAGTCACTGCATCCCATGTCCCTCAGTCACTGCATCCCATGTCCCTCAGTCACTGCATCCCATGTCCCTCAGTCACTGCATCTCATTTCACTCAGTGACTGAATCACATTTCACTGAGTCACTGCATCCCATTTCCCTCAGTAACTGCATCCCATTTCCCTCAGTCACTGCATCCCATTTCCCTCAGTCACTGCATCTCATTTCCGTCAGTTACTGCATCATATTTCCATCAAACAATGCATCTCATTTCACTCAGTCACTGCAGCTCATGTCACTCTGTCACTGCATCCAATTTCCATCAGTCAGTGCATCTCATGTGACTCAGTCACTGCATCGCATTTCACTCAGTCACTGCATCACATTTCACTCAGTCACTGCAGCTCATGTCACTCTGTCATTGCATCCAATTTCCATCAGTCAGTGCATCTCATTTCACTCAGTGACTGCATCACAGTTCACTCAGTCACTGCATCACAGTTCATCCACTGACTGAATCAAAGTTCACTCAGTGACTGCATCACATTTCACTCAGTGACGGAATCACATTTCACTCAGTGACAGAATCACATTTCACTCAGTGACGGAATCACATTTCACTCAGTGACTGAATCACATTTCATTCAGTCACTGCGTCCCATTTCATTCAGTCACTGCGTCCCATTTCCCTCAGTCACTGCATCCCATTTCCCTCAGTCACTGCATCCCATTTCCCTCAGTCACTGCATCCCATTTCACTCAGTCACTGCATCTCCTTCAACACAGTCAGTGCATCCCATTTCCATCAGTCACTGTTTCCCTTATCTCACAGAAGCTGCATTCAATTTCCCACACTCACTGCATCCCATTGCCGATAGTCACAGCATCTCCTTGCCCTCAGTCTCAGCATCTCATTTCATTCAGTGATTGCATCCTTCTTCCCACAACTACTGCATCCCACTTCCCTCAGTCACTGCATCTCATTTCACTCGGTCACTGCATCACATTTCCCTCAGTCACTGCACCCCAAGCCCGCTCGGGCACTGATTCCCTCTTGACTCAGTCACTCCTTCCCAGTACCTCCTTCACTGCAGCTCATGTCACTCTGTCACTGCATCCCATTTCCCTCAGTCACTGCATCCCATGTCCCTCAGTCACTGCATCTCATTTCCGTCAGTTACTGCATCATATTTCCATCAAACAATGCATCTCATTTCACTCAGTCACTGCAGCTCATGTCACTCTGTCACTGCATCCAATTTCCATCAGTCAGTGCATCTCATGTGACTCATTCACTGCATCTCATGTGACTCATTCACTGCATCGCATTTCACTCAGTCACTGCATCCCATTTCCTTCAGTCACTGCATCCCATTTCCTTCAGTCACTGCATTCCATGTCCCTCAGTCACTGCATCCCATGTCCCTCAGTCACTGCATCCCATGTCCCTCAGTCACTGCATCCCATTTCACTCAACCACTGCATCCCATTTCACTCAACCACTGCATCCCATTTCACTGAGTGACTGAATCACAGTTCACTGAGTGACTGAATCACAGTTCACTGAGTGACTGAATCACAGTACACTCAGTGACGGAATCACATTTCACTCGGTGACTGAATCACATTTCACTGATTCACTGCGTCCCATTTCACGCAGTCACTGCATCCCAATTCACTCAATCACTGCATCTCCTTCACCACAGTCACAGCATCCCATTTCCATCAGTCACTGGGTCCCGTATCTCACAGACGCTGCATTCAATTTCCGACACTCACTGTATCCCATTTCCCATAGACACAGCGTCTCCTTTCCCACAGTCTCTGCATCTCATTTCCATCAGTGATTGCATCCTACTTCCCAAAAATACTGCATCCCATTTCCGTCAGTCACTGCATCCCATGTCCCTCAGTCACTGCATCCCATGTCCCTCAGTCACTGCATCCCATTTCACTCAGTCACTGCATCCCATTTCACTCAGTCACTGCATCTCATTTCACTCAGTCACTGCATCTCATTTCACTCAGTCACTGCATCCCATTTCACTCAACTACTGCATCCCATTTCACTCAACCACTGCATCCCATTTCACTCAGTGACTGCATCACAGTACACTCAGTGACTGAATCACAGTACACTCAGTGAGTGCATCATATTTCACTCAGTGACGGAATCACATTTCACTCGGTGACTGAATCACATTTCACTGATTCACTGCGTCCCATTTCACGCAGTCACTGCGTCCCATTTCACGCAATCACTGTGTCCCATTTCACGCAGTCACTGCATCACATTTCAATCATTCACTGCATCACATTTCACTCAGTCACTGCATCCCATTTCACTCAGTCACTGCGTCCCATTTTCCTCAGTCACTGCGTCCCATGTCCCTCAGTCACTGCGTCCCATGTCCCTCAGTCACTGCATCTCATGTCCCTCAGTCACTGCATCTCATGTCCCTCAGTCACTGCATCCCATTTCACTCAGTGACTGCATCACAGTTCACTCAGTCACTGCATCACTGTTTACTCACTGTCTGAATCACAGTTCACTCAGTGAGTGCATCACAATTCACTCAGTGACGGAATCACGTTTCACTCAGTGACTGAATCACATTTCACTCAGTCACTGCGTCCCATTTCACTCAGTCACTGCGTCCCATTTCACGCAGTCACTGCGTCCCATTTCACGCAGTCACTGCGTCCCATTTCACGCAGTCACTGCGTCCCATTTCACGCAGTCACTGCGTCCCATTTCACGCAGTCACTGCATCCTATTTCACTCAATCACTGCATCTCCTTCACCACAGTCACTGCATCCCATTTCCATCAGTCACTGGTTCCCGTATCTCACAGATGCTGCATCCCATTTCCCATAGACACAGCATCTCCTTTCCCTCAGTCTCTGCATCTCATTTCAATCAGTGATTGCATCCTACTTCCCACAAATACTGCATCCCATTTCCCTCAGTCACTGCATCTCATTTCAATCCGTCACTGCAACCCATCTCCAACAGTCACTGCATCCCATTTCCCTCAGTCACTGCATCCCATTTCCCTCAGTCACTGCATCCCATTTCCCTCAGTCACTGCATCCCATTTCCCTCAGTCACTGCATCCCACATCCCTCAGTCACTGCATCCCACTTCCCTCAGTCACTACATCCCATGTCCCTCACTCACTGCATCCCATTTCACTCAGACAGTGCGTCCCATTTCTCTCAGCCACTGTATCCCATTTCCCTCAGTCACTGTACCCCAAGCCCACTCGGGCACTGCATCCCTATTAACTCAGTCACTCCTTCCCAAGACCTCAGTCACTGCATCCCATGTCCCACATTTCCATCAGGCACAGCAGCTCATGTCACTCTGTCACTGCATTCAATTTCCATCAGTCACTGCATCTCATTTCACTCAGTGACTGCAACATGTTACACTCAGTGACTGAAACACATTTCACTCAGTGACGGAATCCCATTTCATTCAGTCACTGCATCCCATTTCCCTCAGTCACTGCATCCCATTTCCATCAGACACTGCAGCTCATGTCACTCTGTCACTGCATCCAAATTCCATCAGTCACTGCATCCCATTTCACCCACTCCCTGCATCCCATTGCACTCAGTGATGCATCCCATTTCAAGCAGTCACTGCATCACATTTCCATCAGTCACTGTTTCCCATATCTCCCAGACGATGCATTCAATTTCCCACACTCACTGCATCGCATTTCACTCAGTCACTGCATCCCATTTCCCTCAGTTACTGCATCACATTTCCATCAGACAATGCAGCTCATGTCACTCTGTCACTGCATCCAATTTCCATCAGTCACTGCATCCCATTTCACCCAGTCCCTGCATCCCATTGCACTCAGTGATGCATCCCATTTCAAGCAGTCACTGCATCACATTTCACTCAGTCACTGCATCCCATTTCACTCAGTCACTGCATCCCATTTCCCTCAGTCACTGCATCCCATTTCCCTCAGTCACTGCATCCCATGTCCCTCAGTCACTACATCTCATTTCACTCAGTGGCTGAATCACATTTCACTGAGTCACTGCATCGCATTTCACACAGTCATTGCATCCCATTTCACTCAGTCACTGCATCCCATGTCCCTCAGTCACTGCATCCCATTTCACTCAGTCACTGCATCGCATTTCACTCAGTCACTGCATCCCAATTCACTCCATCACTGCATCCCATTTCCCTCAGTCACTGCATCTCATTTCCGTCAGTTACTGCATCATATTTCCATCAAACAATGCATCTCATTTCACTCAGTCACTGCAGCTCATGTCACTCTGTCACTGCATCCAATTTCCATCAGTCAGTGCATCTCATTTCACTCAGTCACTTCATCCCATTTCACTCAGTCACTTCATAGAACATAGAACATAGAACAGTACAGCACAGAACAGGCCCTTCAGCCCACAATGTTGTGCCGACCATTGATCCTCATGTATGCACCCTCAAATTTCTGTGACCATATGCATGTCCAGCAGTCTCTTAAATGACCCCAATGACCCCAATGACCTTGCTTCCACAACTGCTGCTGGCAACGCATTCCATGCTCTCACAACTCTCTGCGTAAAGAACCTGCCTCTGACATCCCCTCTACACTTTCCACCAACCAGCTTAAAACTATGACCCCTCGTGCTAGCCATTTCTGCCCTGGGAAATAGTCTCTGGCTATCAACTCTATCTATGCCTCTCATTATCTTGTATACCTCAATTAGGTCCCCTCTCCTCCTCCTTTTCTCCAATGAAAAGAGACCGAGCTCAGTCAACCTCTCTTCATAAGATAAGCCCTCCAGTCCAGGCAGCATCCTGGTAAACCTCCTCTGAACCCTCTCCAAAGCATCCACATCTTTCCTATAATAGGGCGCCCAGAACTGGACGCAGTATTCCAAGTGCGGTCTAACCAAAGTTTTATAGAGCTGCAACAAGATCTCACGACTCTTAAACTCAATCCCCCTGTTAATGAAAGCCAAAACACCATATGCTTTCTTAATAACCCTGTCCACTTGGGTGGCCATTTTAAGGGATCTATGTATCTGCACACCAAGATCCCTCTGTTCCTCCACGCTGCCAAGAATCCTATCCTTAATCCTGGACTCAGCTTTCAAATTCGACCTTCCAAAATGCATCACCTCGCATTTATCCAGGTTGAACTCCATCTGCCACCTCTCAGCCCATCTCTGCATCCTGTCAATGTCCCGCTGCAGCCTACAACAGCCCTCTACGCTGTCAACGACACCTCCGACCTTTGTGTCGTCTGCAAACTTGCTGACCCATCCTTCAATTCCCTCGTCCAAGTCATTAATAAAAATTACAAACAGTAGAGGCCCAAGGACAGAGCCCTGTGGAACCCCACTCACCACTGACTTCCAGGCAGAATATTTTCCTTCTACTACCACTCGCTGTCTTCTGTTGGCCAGCCAATTCTGTATCCAAGCAGCTAAGTTCCCCTGTATCCCATTCCTCCTGACCTTCTGAATGAGCCTACCATGGGGAACCTTATCAAATGCCTTACTGAAGTCCATATACACCACATCCACAGCTCGACCCTCATCAACCTTTCTAGTCACATCCTCAAAAAACTCGATAAGGTTTGTAAGGCATGACCTACCCCTCACAAAGCCGTGTTGACTGTATTTGATCAAGCCATGCTCTTCCAGATGGTCATAAATCTTATCCCTCAGAATCCTTTCTAACACCTTGCAGACGACAGACGTGAGACTTACCGGTCTATAATTGCCGGGGATTTCCCTATTTCCTTTCTTGAAGAGAGGAATTACATTTGCCTCTCTCCAGTCCTCAGGTACGACTCCAGTGGAGAGCGAGGATGCAAAGATCTTCGCAAGTGGCGAAGCAATTGCATTTCTCGCTTCCCAAAGCAGCCGAGGACAAATCTGTTCCGGGCCCGGCGACTTGTCAATCTTAATGTTTGACAAAATTTTCAGCACATCAGCTTCGTCTATCTCTAACCATTCCAGCATGCACACCTGCTCTTCAAAGGTTTCATTCACTACAAAGTTCGTTTCTTTCGTAAAGACAGAAGCAAAAAACTCATTTAGGGCTTCCCCTACCTCCTCAGGCTCCACACACAAGTTCCCTATGCTATCCCTGAACGGCCCTACTCTTTCTTTGTCCATTCTCTTATTCCTCACGTAAGTGTAAAATGCCTTTGTGTTTTCCCGGATTCCTTCTGCCAAGCCTTTCTCGTGCCCCCTCCTGGCTCTCCTCAGACCATTTTTGAGCTCCTTCCTTGCCTGCATGTAATCCTCTCCAGCTGAACTTGACCCTAGCTTCCTCCACCTTATGTAAGCTACCTTCTTCCTTTTCACTAGAAGCTCCACCGCTCTCGTCATCCAAGGTTCCTTAATCTTACCCCTTCTTGCCTGTCTCAGAGGGACATATTTACTCATCACTCCCAACAACTGTTCCTTAAACCGTCTCCACATGTCTATAGTTCCCTTACCATGGAACAACTGCTCCCAGTCCATGCTTCCTAACTCATGTCTAATCGCATCATAGTTTCCTCTTCCCCAATTAAATATCCTCCCATTCTGCCTAATCCTCTCCTTCTCCATAGCTATGTAGAATGTGAGGCAGTTATGGTCACTATCACCAAAATGCTCTCCCACCACAAGATCTGATACCTGCCCCGGCTCGTTTCCGAGCACCAAGTCGAGAATGGCCTCTCCCCTCGTCGGCCTGTCAACGTACTGCATTAGGAAACCCTCCTGAACACACCTTACAAAAACAGCTCCATTCAAATCTTCTGCTCGAAGGAGGTTCCAATCAATATTAGGAAAGTTAAAGTCACCCATTACAACAACCCTACTGCGTGCACACTTTTCCAGTCCCTCAGTCACTGCATCCCATTTCACTCAACCACTGCATCCCATTTCACTCAGTCACTTCATCCCATTTCACTCAGTCACTTCATCCCATTTCCGTCAGTCACTGCATCCCATTTCCGTCAGTCACTGCATCTCATTTCACTCAGTGATGCAACCCATTTCACTCAGTGATGCATCTCATTTTACTCAGTCACTGCATCCCATTTCCCTCAGTCACTGCATCCGATATCCCTCAGTCAGTGCATCCCACTTCCCTCAGTCAGTGCATCCCACTTCCCTCAGTCACTACATCCCATGTCCCTCACTCATTGCATCCCATTTCACTAAGACAGTGCGTCCCATTTCTCTCAGCCACTGTATCCCATTTCCCTCAGTCACTGTACCCCAAGCCCACTCGGGCACTTCATCCCTATTAACTCAGTCACTCCTTCCCAGGACCTCAGTCACTGCATCCCATGTCCCACATTTCCATCAGGCACAGCAGCTCATGTCACTCTGTCACTGCATTCAATTTCCATCAGTCACTGCATCTCATTTCACTCACTAACGGCATCCCATTTCACTCAGACACTGCATCCCATTTCACTCAGACACTGCATCCCATTTCAATCAGACACTGCATCCCATCTCACTCAGACACTGCATCCCATCTCACTCAGTCACTGCATCCCATTTCCGTCAGTCACTTCATCCCATTTCCGTCAGTCACTGCATCCCATTTCCGTAAGTCACTGCATCCCATTTCCCACAGTCACTGCATCTCCTTTCCCCAAGTCACGGCGTCTCATTTCCATCAGTCACTGCTTCCCATTTCACTCAGTCACTGCATCCCATTTCCCTCAGTCACGGCATTCCATTTCCCTCAGTCACTGGATCCCATTTCCCTCAGTCACGGCATTCCATTTCCCTCAGTCACTGCATCCCATTTCACTCAGTCACTGCATCTCCTTCAACACAGTCAGTGCATCCCATTTCCATCAGTCACTGTTTCCCTTATCTCACAGAAGCTGCATTCAATTTCCCACACACACTGCATCCCATTGCCGATAGTCACAGCATCTCCTTGCACTCAGTCTCAGCATCTCATTTCACTCAGTGATTGCATCCGTCTTCCCACAAATACTGCATCCCATTTCCCTCAGTCACTGCATCTCATTTCACTCGGTCACTGCATCACATTTCCCTCAGTCACTGCACCCCAAGCCCGCTCGGGCACTGATTCCCTATTGACTCAGAAACTACTTCCCAGTACCTCCTTCACTGCAGCTCATGTCACCCTGTCACTGCATTCCATGTCCCTCAGTCACTGCATCCCATTTCACTCAGTCACTGCATCCCATTTCACTCAGTCACTGCATCCCATTTCACTCAGTCACTGCATCCCATTTCACTCAGTCACTGCATCTCATTTCACTCAGTCACTGCATCCCATTTCACTCAACTACTGCATCCCATTTCACTCAACCACTGCATCCCATTTCACTCAGTGACTGCATCACAGTTCACTGAGTGACTGAATCACAGTACACTCAGTGAGTGCATCATATTTCACTCAGTGACGGAATCACATTTCACTCGGTGACTGAATCACATTTCACTGATTCACTGCATCGCATTTCACTGATTCACTGCATCGCATTCACGCAGTCACTGCATCGCATTTCACGCAGTCACTGCATCGCATTTCACGCAGTCACTGCATCGCATTTCACGCAGTCACTGCATCGCATTTCACGCAGTCACTGGGTCCCGTATCTCACAGACGCTGCATTCAATTTCCGACACTCACTATATCCCATTTCCCATAGACACAGCGTCTCCTTTCCCACAGTCTCTGCATCTCATTTCCATCAGTGATTGCATCCTACTTCCCAAAAATACTGCATCCCATTTCGCTCAGTCACTGCATCCCATTTCCGTCAGTTACTGCATCATATTTCCATCAAACAATGCATCTCCTTTCACTCAGTCACTGCAGCTCATGTCACTCTGTCACTGCATCCAATTTCCATCAGTCAGTGCATCCCATTTCACTCAGTCACTTCATCCCATTTCACTCAGTCACTTCATCCCATTTCACTCAGTCACTGCATCCCATTTCCGTCAGTCACTGCATCCCATTTCACTCAGTCACTTCATCCCATTTCACTCAGTCACTGCATCCCATTTCCGTCAGTCACTTCATCCCATTTCCGTCAGTCACTGCATCCCATTTCCGTAAGTCACTGCATCCCATTTCCCACAGTCACTGCATCTCCTTTCCCCAAGTCACGGCGTCTCATTTCCATCAGTCACTGCTTCCCATTTCACTCAGTCACTGCATCCCATTTCCCTCAGTCACGGCATTCCATTTCCCTCAGTCACTGGATCCCATTTCCCTCAGTCACGGCATTCCATTTCCCTCAGTCACTGCATCCCATTTCACTCAGTCACTGCATCTCCTTCAACACAGTCAGTGCATCCCATTTCCATCAGTCACTGTTTCCCTTATCTCACAGAAGCTGCATTCAATTTCCCACACACACTGCATCCCATTGCCGATAGTCACAGCATCTCCTTGCACTCAGTCTCAGCATCTCATTTCACTCAGTGATTGCATCCGTCTTCCCACAAATACTGCATCCCATTTCCCTCAGTCACTGCATCTCATTTCACTCGGTCACTGCATCACATTTCCCTCAGTCACTGCACCCCAAGCCCGCTCGGGCACTGATTCCCTATTGACTCAGAAACTACTTCCCAGTACCTCCTTCACTGCAGCTCATGTCACTCTGTCACTGCATTCCATGTCCCTCAGTCACTGCATCCCATTTCACTCAGTCACTGCATCCCATTTCACTCAGTCACTGCATCCCATTTCACTCAGTCACTGCATCTCATTTCACTCAGTCACTGCATCTCATTTCACTCAGTCACTGCATCCCATTTCACTCAACTACTGCATCCCATTTCACTCAACCACTGCATCCCATTTCACTCAGTGACTGCATCACAGTTCACTGAGTGACTGAATCACAGTACACTCAGTGAGTGCATCATATTTCACTCAGTGACGGAATCACATTTCACTCGGTGACTGAATCACATTTCACTGATTCACTGCATCGCATTTCACTGATTCACTGCATCGCATTCACGCAGTCACTGCATCGCATTTCACGCAGTCACTGCATCGCATTTCACGCAGTCACTGGGTCCCGTATCTCACAGACGCTGCATTCAATTTCCGACACTCACTGTATCCCATTTCCCATAGACACAGCGTCTCCTTTCCCACAGTCTCTGCATCTCATTTCCATCAGTGATTGCATCCTACTTCCCAAAAATACTGCATCCCATTTCGCTCAGTCACTGCATCCCATTTCCGTCAGTTACTGCATCATATTTCCATCAAACAATGCATCTCCTTTCACTCAGTCACTGCAGCTCATGTCACTCTGTCACTGCATCCAATTTCCATCAGTCAGTGCATCCCATTTCACTCAGTCACTTCATCCCATTTCACTCAGTCACTTCATCCCATTTCACTCAGTCACTGCATCCCATTTCCGTCAGTCACTGCATCCCATTTCACTCAGTGATGCATCCCATTTCCCTCAGTCACTGCATCCCATTTCACTCAGTCACTGCATCCCATGTGAAGCAGTCACTGCACCGCATTTCACGCAGTCACTGCACCGCATTTCACGCAGTCACTGCACTGCATTTCACGCAGTCACTGCACCGCATTTCACGCAGACACTGTATCCCATTTCACTCAGTCACTGCATCCCATTTCACTCAGTCACTGCATCTCCTTCACCACAGTCACTGCATCCCATTTTCATCACTCACTGTTTCCCGTATCTCACAGACGCTGCATTCAATTTCCACACTCACTGCATCCCATTTCCCATAGTCACAGCATCTCTTTTCCCTCAGTCTCTGCATCGCATTTCACTCAGTGATTGCATCCTACTTCCCAAAAATACTGAATCCCATTTCCCTCAGTCACTGCATCCCATTTCACTCAGTCACTGCATCCCATGTGAAGCAGTCACTGCACCGCATTTCACGCAGTCACTGCACCGCATTTCACGCAGTCACTGCACTGCATTTCACGCAGTCACTGCACCGCATTTCACGCAGACACTGTATCCCATTTCACTCAGTCACTGCATCCCATTTCACTCAGTCACTGCATCTCCTTCACCACAGTCACTGCATCCCATTTTCATCACTCACTGTTTCCCGTATCTCACAGACGCTGCATTCAATTTCCACACTCACTGCATCCCATTTCCCATAGTCACAGCATCTCTTTTCCCTCAGTCTCTGCATCGCATTTCACTCAGTGATTGCATCCTACTTCCCAAAAATACTGAATCCCTTTTCCCTCAGTCACTGCATCTCATTTCACTCAGTCCCTGCATCTCATATCCCTCAGTCACTGCATCCCATTCCACTCAGTGATGCATCACATTTCACTCAGTGACTGCAGCCCATTTCCCTCAGTCACTGCAGCCCATTTCACTCAGTCACTGCAGCCCATTTCTCTCAGAAACTGCAGCCCATTTCTCTCAGTCACTGCAGCCCATTTCTCTCAGTCGCTGCATCCCATTTCACTCAGTGACTGCAACACATTTCACTCAGTGACTGCAACACATTTCACTCAGTGACTGCATCCCATTTCACTCAGTGACTGAATCACATTTCACTCAGTCACTGCACCCATTTCACTCAGGCACTGCATCCCATTTCCCTCAGTCACTGCATCCCATTTCAAGCAGTCACTGCATCCCATTTCACTCAGTCACTGCATCCCATGTCCATCAGTCATTGCATCCCATTTCCCTCAGTGACTGCAACACATTTCACTCAGTGACTGCATCCCATTTCACTCAGTGACTGCATCCCGTTTCACTCAGTCACTGCATCTCCTTCAACACAGTCAGTGCAT